>NC_056730.1:929079757-929172257 GCF_019279795.1 Protopterus annectens
GTGGTGGAACCCCTGTATCAATCAATTTTACAATAAAAAAAAAAAATAAACTGCTTGCTCTGAGAAATAAATTCATGCTAGAATTGACTTTGTAAAGGTAAATTAAGAAGTCAGATGTAAGATAAAAAACTGCAAACCTAATACTGACACTCATCCAAAGATAATCCCAAAGCCTACTAAACTATGTCAGGAATCTTAAGAATAATATTTGATGTGAGGTATTGCCAGCTATGCCAGGAGAAGTAGGGCAGTGTATGTGTAACATATGTCAGCACAGCTAGCTGGAATTTTGTAAAGAATTATATGCCATTTGTATATCAAACTGATTTGTACAGATGATTATTTTGAAAATGTTCTGTAAAATGCAACCTCCTCTCCCAACAAACAGGATAATAAAAAAAAAAACACCACAATGCCAAAGGAACAGAATAGACTACCAGACACCAGGTATTTTAAGCACTTTTGTTCGGTTTATTGTCGAACTTCATCAGAAAACAAATACCCTACCAAAACCACCACTTTTATATCTGACAATTAAATAATTAAACAGTCATATGACCAATTGAGCCAATAAAAATAATTTCACTCATTAAAGCATTGAAGAAACATCATAATATAAAAACATATTAAAAACATATACACCTTGTTCAAAACGATGTGTATTGTAGATGAACGTCATAGCCTTTGCATCTGTAAAAAAACATTTTATAATAGTCTTGTTCAAACCAGGAACTGGTCTTCACCCAAATAAATCTGCCATGTACTTTCCTTGCACTCTTACACGCCTCCCCTTAAAATCATCAACAGAAACATGACTCACTGATAAATCATTACAAATATACTTCAAATTTAACTTTCTCAAGTATAACTTTAAATCAAGAATTAAATTGGTGATGTTAACCCTGTTGTTTGGAATAAAAGAAAAACTACGTCGCAAAACAGATCTAACATCTTTCTGTAAAGTTACACTACTTAGGTTCAAAACATCAATCACAAAGTCAAAATTTTCTTCTTGTTCTTTCCCCAAATGTTGGTGTTCTTGTGGCCATGGTAGTTATGTTGTTTTATGTCGCTTTATGTCTTTCATGTTCTTGCTTCTATGTAGGCAAGACTATTAGATGTTTGAACAGAAGGATATACGAACACACACTGGCCATCAGGAACAAAGATATGACTAATGCCCTGGCATGACATGCAGCTGTTTGTGACAATTACAAAAAGTTTTCCTTTTTTGTACTTGATCATGTCAGTCCAGGGATATTTTGTGGTGATTTTAAAACTGTGTTAGAGTGTAAGGAAATTATATGGCAGATTTATTTGAGTGCAGACCAGTTTCCTGGTTTGAGCGAGACTATTAATATAAAATGTTTTTTTACAGATGCAGAGGCTATGAAGTTCATCTACAATACACATGATTTTGAACAAGTTGTATATGTTTTTAATATGTTTTTATATTATGATGTTTCTTCAATGCTTTAATGAGCAAAATTATTTTTATTGGCTCAGTTGCAATTGGTCATATGACTGTTTAATTATTTAATTGTCAGATATAAAAATGGTGGTTTTCATAGGGTATTTGTTTTCTGATGAAGTTCGACAATAAACTGAATGAAAGCGCTGAAAATACCTGGTGTCTGGTGGTGTATTCTGTTCCTTTGGCATTGTGGTGTTTTCTTTTTGTTATCCTATTTTGAAAATATATTTATAAAGTTGCTTGTGTTAAAAATGAACTAACAGTGGGTCCTAACTGTATTGTAACTGATTAAATGTATATATTTTAACAGAGGATACTGGAAGAAAAGAAAAGAGGTTAAGCTCATTTCCAGCTAAATATGAAAAATATTAAGAAATTAAATTACTGGGCCTAGGCCATAAAGATGTTATAGTTTTGAATGAAATCAGAGACTCAATGTCTGTAAGAAGCATGGTTTGTTAATTTGTGTAGGAAGAGCAGAAGTGTTAAAATTGTTTACAGCTTCCACATGCTGCAATAAACTTTAGCAAAGCTTGAGATATGTATTATAACGGATCTACTTTTCTTCGTCAAAATTTTATTACTTCGAAAAAGAAAAGTAGATGCCCACATCAGTGAAAGTGCACTTCAATGAAAGTGCACTTTCGCTGAGTCTAGTCACCGGATTGGCTGACTAAAAAAAAAAACAACAAAAACATCTTTTGTAGGGAGGTAAGCCCCCCCTGCACCCCCCATGTAGGGGGGTCTGTGCCCCCCACCCCCCTACTTGAATATACCAACTCCAATTCCGTGCTGTATTGTGCTCTGCATACTCGGTTTTCGAATTTTCAGTACTTCAAACAAGTGGCCCTGCACAAGTGGGTTTTGAAGTACTGAAACTTCGACCAACTGAAGTAGACCCATTGTAACACATATGTGCTAATTCCTGGAAGCTTTTAGTGATGGGGTACTGTAGGAAACAGAGTCAGATGACTAGATGTGATGTCATTTTGTAACCAACTCTGAAATAATATTTAGATATTACATTGAGAAGTCTCTCAGTGAATTAGCAGTCTGTTTTGGAACATAACAGAGAATAACCCCTTAGCTACTTCATCTTGCCTTGCTCTAGTAAGTGAACCAGGGAATAGCAATTATTTATATCAGTCATGAAAATATAGTAAAATTAGTTAAGTACTGTTTTTCTGTTTCTGTTTGAATCTATTTGCCTGAGTGTATATTTCCTATGTCTGAAACTCTGGTGTTTACTGTAAATAGATATTTAGTATTTTCATCTTCTTTTCTTATTTATTATTAAATATATTTGAACTTTTCATTGTGGCTGGTGTTTTAGATAAAAAGATAATCTCTGAGAGTATATATATCAAGTTATAAAGAGTATCTAAAATCCATGTCACTCTACTTCATCTCTTACAGACTTCAGTGTGGTAACCTTCACCTGTATTACAAGGCTGGAAATGACTCTGTCCTACCCGACCTTTAATGTTTGCAAAACAGGTAGGACCACCAATACCCACTCTAAGAGATCTAGATCTGCACTGGAATATTAACGTAGCCTTTTGGTTGGATGGATATCTTTCCCAAAGGATCTTCTTCCTGTCTATATAAAAAGTAACACCCTAACTATGTTTAAAACCAACCTGGATGAGTGGAAGGAGATCAGTAAATAAACCCCTAGTCTAGCTCTTTGGGCCCTTATAGATAGAGGAGACCTACAGTGGTTAGGCTCTTAACTGTCTGACCTGACTGATGACCTAGTATATGCTTGTGACCCTACAGTATGTAGGGGTCTAAGTTCTAAACAAATAAGAAAGGGGACCTGTTTCTATTTTTAGCATGCAAATCCCATAACCTGCCTATAAAAGAATGGTGGAACGTTGTGGGAAGATAACCAGCATAAATTCATCCATCCATCTACAACTTATTTTTCCCATTTGTTGCACATGGTGTTGGGGCATCACATCATCAGTGACAATTATCCAGAGCCAGTGTTCACATTGCCAAATGACAAGCACTGCCTTGGTTGTTCTTCCATAACACACACACACACACACACACACACACACACACACACACACACACACACACACACACACACGCACACACTCGCACCTATGGTCAGTTTAGAGTGTCCAGTCCACCTACTGCATGTCTCTGGAATGTGGGAGGAAACTGGATCACCCAGAAAAAATCCATGCAAACATAGGGAGGACATGTTGACTCTGCAGAGAAGGCATCCAGCTGAGAAGTGAAATGGAGAACCTTTTACTGTGAGGTGGAAATGCTGCCCACTGTACGACTCTGTGAAAACCTGATTTTTCTTCATATTGTGGTCAGTGCTCCTCAAAATGTAAGTTGTACAAGTCTGTTCAATATCTCTTTGTCAATGAGACTAGGTCTGTACATACTGATATCTGAGAATGCCTAGAGCACCTAGACTTTATCCTATACCCATTTTGGGAGGGCTAGCCAGAGCCTATTCACAGCATTTGTGTTTAACATTGTCTCCTACATCTCCTAGATAAATTTATGTTCAGATTTCAAAATGGCATTTTGAATTTAAATGTGATGCAGGCTTGGCCGTACACTCCATCCCCCACCCTCCCCAAGCACACACACACACACACACACACACACACACACACACACACACACACACACACACACACACACGCACGCGTGCACACACACACACGCGTGCACACACACGCACACACTCACACACGCGCACGCGTGCACACACACACACACACACACACACACACACACACACACACACACACACACACACACACACACACACACACATCTTCAACTGTGCTTTCTTTTAAATGCCTACTGTTTCAGGTGGTGCTTCCTTGTGCATTCAAATGCCAAACCATCAGTCACACGTATGTGCTACTTTCTAGTTCTTTTTTCCCCAAAAAATGTTCTTGTTCAGTTAGGCTATGCTGCTTCCCCAGAAAGGATAATAATGTTTCTCTGTTAACTTTCTCCTCCTCTTCACATAGGTAATGCATTTATAAAATTGCACTTTTTGAGAGGGCTTTAAGACCTACTAGCTTTAACTCTCACTTGTAATTACTAGGTAAATACTGCTTAATTTCTATGTGCTTTTTTTAAGTGAATGTGAGTCAAAATTGTTTTCTTGTTTTTGGTGTATGTGCAACATTATTTTCTGGTTTTACTCATTTATGTAGATGTTTTTGCAACTGTATTCACCTAGGATGGGCCTGAAACTGGTCCACTGTGATCAGTGTACTATCCTGGTAAACAAAGTTAAATAAAAAATAAATCATGTGCCCTTTTTTCTTGAAACTAGACCATTTTGGTTGATCACTGCATCCTTGAGCAAAATGGTCTCCAGAAGTGGGCATAGCTTTCTTTATGATATTACAGCAGTCATCTATACAAAAACATAACTGTCTTTTCTACTGGCAGTTTCGCCCATAGTGCAATCCAGTATATGTGTAGCCCTCTTTATTCCTTCTAAAATAAATGTTCTGTCATTAGGTTATTTGGTATAACACAGCACAGGTCTTTTTCTGTTGTTGCCTTGCGCTCCCATACATACACTCTACACCTGTCAGTAGCTGCACATTATTTTACATATCCTTAGACTAACCTATACTGCAATTTCTTAGACCATTTCTTCAAGTCTGCATAGTTTCATCTTATCCTTTCTCTCCCACGTTGCATAGTAGATCTCTTGCAGAATCTACTTTCGTCTGCAAAGGCACACAGGTATCGTTCCAACCCCAGCATCATAATCCTTAAAAATTATGAAAAAGCACACATTGAACAATGTGGCACTCCAGATAAGTCATTCTCATCACAATATACTTTGTCTAATATTATATTTTCTGAGTTTCTCTTCTAAATCTATTTTTTAACCAGACTAGTATGTTGTTAACAATGCAGTCTCACTTGTGTATGAATGTTTTATGCTGGAGTCTGCATGTGTACAGTAAAATAAAAGTGTGCTGTATCCAGAACCCTTGCTGGCATATTACCTTAATCATCCAGTCAAAGCCATTTACTAGATCTTAATGGCTTGAATTGTCACTTGTGAATCTGTAAACCTGAGGTCCTATGCCCAAGTTACACCCGGCAGTTACAGAACAGATTTTTTTCTCCAGAAGTAGATTCATCATTTTCCCAAACACTGGGGTTAAACTAACTGATGTCTACATTTCAATGATCTGCATTAATACTGTTTCTATGACTGTGAGTTCTGGCTTCTCTCTTCTACCCCAGGGCCCCGATGTTAAATCCCTTTGACTCATGAGTTTAAATTTAAGACCACCCATGATTGATACTAGTCTACCTTTAATTTGTTCAGTTTTATAAGTGAATATTCCTGGCCCTATTGTTTCACTTTTAAGATTTCCTTTTTTAATATTCATTTATTATATGAAATAACTGGTGTCTATTTCCAATGCAGAATATCTTTTGTTTGATTTAAATACATTCCCTTTTCATTTTCCTTTGTGGATACAGAAAATAAGTATTTTTTTTTTTTTTTTTTGCTGATCTACATTGCCACCCTCTGTCTAACGTATTTCCCCTTTATTAAGCTTAAACATGCCTGGTCCCCAGCACTTGCTTCTTTGTCTTCTAGTGTATCCATAAAATACTTTATCTCCTTTATGACATGGTTTATGTGCTCCCTTTCTTGCGTCACTGCTTTTCTGGCTGCCTTTTCTCCTGCCCTTTATTTATCTGATGTGGTGCTACACCTATTTATTCTAGCTGAAGTTTCTTAAATAACATGCCTTTGTCTTTGACTTTCATTCCACCATTTTTGAGACTAACAATGGCATTTCCTGTGTTTGGTTTAGTGAGTCCCGCCTTGGAACAAGGTTTGTGCCATTGCCTGTAACAAATGCTTTTATTACCTATAAGTCCAGAACGGCACTGTTTAAGTCCACAAACAAGAGAAGCAGTCAGTAGGCATAGTGTACTGACAGACTGATCTACCCTGTTTAGGATTTTGGTGCTTTTCTGTTTAGAAATTGGTGGCACCTTGGTGCTTAATCAAATCATCTAGTATTTAGTAACCAGTTCATTCACATATCTGTTTTTAAAGCAACAGGATAACTACTGCTGTGCCCCTAGAGAAAACCACAATGAGCTGCCTTCTTGTTCTAAGACAGCAAAGGTGGCATTTATTCATCACATGTTGGTATAGGATCCTGTATAGGACTTAAGTTGCTTACAGTTACAACATAAAACTTACTAACAGCTTTAATATATACAGAAGGTTTACACTTAAGGAGAAAAGGCAGCAGTAATTACCATATATAAAGTGGGGGATATTTGGAACCCACAACTTAGACATTCTATTTGCAGTTCTGCTGTTTTTAGCTAAACATGGACAGACTACAGAGCATTCATACTGCCTTTAGGACTATTTTATTTTGCTTCATTTATCTGACTATGTTAACTACGTAAAAACCCACAAGTGTGCTCTTGTTATATAGTATGTAAACCAACATTATTTTTCCCAGTCTTGACAGTCAGCAGCTGTGCCTGTATTGTGCCCTGGCAAACAGAAACTGGACCTGCCCTGGTCCAAGGCAATAAGTAACAGAAAACCAGCTGCCACCCTAATATAAGACTTCTCCTATATTTCTCCTCATTTCAACTGTCTTGTCCTAAAATGTCTAGAAGGTAAAGATTTGATGTGCTTCAAGAAATTGAGTTACCCAAAAATTAAGTAGTGTACTCTATCATATTAAGTATCAAATGTTACCCAAATTAATTTAGTTGTCAGTTTTGAAACATCAGCTCTTAACAGCCCATTCATATCTCATTTGTAATTGCATTGTTATATTTTACACTAGACTGCATACTAAAAGGAAAATAACACAAAACGGTGCTACTTTGCATAGGCTATGGATGAAAGGGCTCATCCAAACCAGCCCATTCACCTACATTGCGATTACTTTTGAGGAAGTGTAATAAACTGGTAATTTTGTGTATATCATATCTTGAAGAGTAACTTTTAAATACGACCTGACCAATGCTTCTAAAGCAATGCCTGTGCTGTTACACTTTGCATTAGAAAAAACTTAATGGACTAACAAAAAGTAGAATACGTTCAAAGTAGCTATCTGCTACTGTTAGGATAACTAGGGCTCTGTCTCAACCCTTGCAACCTTGTGCTATCAGAATCATGCCTAAAAATAAATCCAATAATCCACAGTTTCACTACAGCCTGTCTCTCAGTAAGGTCGAACTGGGAAAGTTTTAGGCAAGTACAGCTAACTCCCCCCGCTCTATTAACAGTTAACTGCTCATTTATTTGTCAAACCAAATAGCATGATTTTTTAGTAACATCAACCCTAACAAGCCTACAATCCTGTATTACCCTTTCCTAATACAAAAAATTGAAGCTACTGCCTGAAACATGAAAATGAACAGTTTCTTAACTTTTGCATCCCTAAAGGCTACTAATGTGACCAGACACTGCAAAATGGGCAGTTGTTTATCAGCACTCGGCGGTGCACATCAGGCACTGCAGAACATTGCATGATCTTCATCAATAACGTTAAATGCCTTGTGAAGGAAGTCAAAAACATTTTTAGCCCTTGCCATGAATACAAATAAATTCAATAGATCACTCTAATCTACCAAAAGGCTAGGGAGCAGTGCCCTGAGGGATTTTAAGATAGAATCTAAAGAGATTGCATTTAAGTATGACCTTTTTGAATGAATTTCTTTGACTGGAAATAAGCATCAACTGTTATAACAGTTAACTGTACATTAATAGGCTTTCTTTGTGTGTATGCGTGCATGTATGAGTGATTGTGTGTGTGTGTGTGTGTGTGTGTGTGTGTGTGTGTGTGTGTGTGTGTGTGTGTGTGTATGTGTGTGCGTGCGTGCGTTTTACTTCACATGAATCAACAAATACTGCTCTCCTAACAGAAGATTTTTAAAATGTATGTGACAATGTGACTACCTGGCTATAAAATAGTTAATTGTGAGATGACTATATGGATCCTGCAATATCAGTTATGATACAAAAACTGGCAAGCAGTTACTTATATTTCACTGTCATTTGTCTTTCTTAAGTAAAATGACTTGCTTCTGGGTAACATGGTCTTAACTTTCTCCTGCTATGACTGGCTTTATTTTGCGAAAAGTAATACTTTCCAGCTCTGTTTTATCACTGACTCAGTAATATATATATAAATAAATATCTTGTGTGTTACATTTTTTTTTAGTTTTAGGATGACATCAGGAATGTGATAAATACTGCTTAACTACATGTAGTGTAGAAATGAAGTAGAAAACTCAGCCTAATTAAGGTGCCTTCCTATGGTTGAAACCTTTAATGAGGGTCATTTTAAAATATCTCTGGCAGCTGGTTAGGTGACTGCAACTAATCTCATGAAGAACCTGTAAAATGAATGCACTTTTTTGTTGGTAACCTGGCCAACACATGCTCTCAATAAACAAAGCATCAAAAGTCACTTGGCATAGGTTAAATTAACTTGACTTTGTTATTGTGCAGATATCAGATAAAATTAAAACCTGTCATCACATCCATCATAACTACACCATAAAAAGACATCCTGGCCACCCATTTTCTCTGAACTTGGTATTCTGTATGCATGAGTAGGAATCTCTAAATTTACATCTAAGTTCTTCTAATTAAAATATAAATAAGGGTGCCATTGCCTAAGGATAGGGGGATGCATACAGCAGCAGCAATTATATTCATTTAATTCTAGTATGTAATAGTGTAAATAACTTTTAACTTTACAGTCCTATAATCAGAAAGCTAAAGAGCATTTGCTTTGCTTTCTAAATTCTAAAGAGAATCACACAAGAACAGCAGCAAAACCATCATATAAGATATCAATAACCAATGACTGGGTGTGGTATATTGAAAATTTACCCATGGCTATATCTATTGTCTTTCGGCTTTTCCCGGTTAGGGGTCGCCACAGCGGAACTCCGGTCTGCTAATGATTGGCAGTAGATTTTTACATACTGGCTTGCCGGCCTAACGTACAACCTCCAACAAAGGAATGCCCATTCACGCATGTCGCCACACAGAAGACGCTCTGAGAATCGAATGGGCAACGTCTAACTGTGAGGCGACAACGCTACCGCAGCACCACCACCGTGGCTGGTGTGGTTTAATCATGAGGGCGAAGTCCAAGGGATTAAACAAAGGCACCTGTGGGCAAATCTTCAATATATTACACACAGGAGTTGGTAATTGTTATTATACAATTACATTATTTAAGAAAAAATACTTACTTTTCTTAAATAATGTTTTTATATAACAGTGCCGTGGTGTTCTTCCACTTTTTTTTTTTTGGTATCCTGGGACTTTCTTGATGTACTGTGCATGCGAATTTGACTTACATTCCCATTCTTACGCAGTACGTCAGTGTTTTGGAAAGGAAGATCTCCGTTTCCTTTTTTTTTAAAATAAAATAAATAAATAAAGTTTGAAATCCAGACAGTTCAGAGGTATGAGAGAGACAGGGCAGAAATACAAGGATAATTAGGTATGTTTCTTTAGTTTTGCACAACGTACCTGATTTTCCTTGTATTTTCTCTGCCCCGTCTCTCTCTCTCTCGTACCTCTGAACTATCTGGAATTCAAAGTTTTTTTGTTTTTTCTTTTAAATAACTCAAGAAAACTGGAAAGGTCTGTAGTATATATATTAGTAGAAAAAAGTCCAGGCAACTGAACTTTTTCTATTGGTATATGCTTGATTTACTATGGGCACGCTGGTGGGGCTGACCAATCAGCATGCATATTTTTGAATGTAAATGACCTGTCATTGTATAATTAAGCAATAACACACTCTTGGGTGTGGGTAATGCTGGATTTACCCACGGTTGGTGTGGTTTGGTCCCGAGGGCGAAGCCCGAGTGGTCAAACAAAGACAACCGCGGGTAAATCCATTATTACCCACACCCAGAAGTGGGTTAATGCTATTATACAATGACATTATTTAAGAAAAAAAATGCTTACGTTTCTTAAATAATGGCATTGTATAATGCTTCCGTGCTGCCCTTCCGCAGCTGTCTGGTATTCTGCGGCAGTTCTGATGTACTGCGCATGCCTATGCTTACGCAGTACATCAGAGCTGTGGGTGGAAGCAATGGAGAAAGCAAGATCTCCGTTGCTTTTTACAAAGTGTCTCGCTATGTGAAAGGAGTTTAACATAGCGAGACAGCTTTAAAAAAGAAACGGAGACTTTCCGTTACTTTTTTAAAGCTGTCTTGCTATGGTAAACCCATTTAACATAGTGAGACAGCTTTATAAAAAGCAACGGAGAAAGGAAGATCTCCGTTACTTTTTTTAAAGCTGTCTCGCTATGTTAAACTCCTTTAACATAGCGAGACAGTTTCAAAAAAGCAACAGAGATCTTGCATTCTCCGTTGCTGTAAAAAAAAAAAAAAAGACTTATACTAATGGAAAAAGTCTGGGCGACCGAACCTTTTTCCATTGATTTACAACGTGCACGCTGACCAATCAGCGTGCACGTTTTGGAATATTAATGGGGAGTCGTATAATATAATGTAACTACTTCACTGGTTAGACAAACAGCGACACAGAATTCCAGAATCTTTTTACATAAAGAGGTAAGGATATTTAAAATGTAGACAAGCAGAATTTTGTATGTGTACAGGGCAGTGCATTCAACACCTGACATCCCACTTGTTTCTCAACTTCTGTACTTAGACTTTCGAATATATGTCACACAGATAAAGGACTCTCTTTTACCTCTATGTATATTGAAAGTTAGCTGAAATTAAGGTCAGCTAAGAGTCTGTTCCCTTATTCAGTCACACAAATAAATGAATCAAAATAACTTCAAGAGCTATCCCTTTAAGTATGTTGATGTTCTCTTTATCCATTGTTAGCATCCATGTGGCCAGTGAAGTGTAACAAAGTACAATGGATACTAAAGTGCTTTTAAGTCTGGCACAGATAACTGTTTTTTTAGCATTTCTGCAATGTTTAGATTTACATTTTTCCTGGCTTGTGAATGAGTTTAAGATGCGTGAAGACAACAGCTGTTGCTAAAAATATGAGAGCAGACTTCTCAACTGTCCCTGTTTGGGAGGAATGTTGCTATTTTCAGGTCTGATTTATCCCTGCACATGATGCACCTATTTTTGGAGGTGTGTTCCTATTTTCAGGTTTGATTTACCCCTTCATAAATCTTCCGAATCCTTTCTCATCACACGTGATTTTTGAAGCTGTCTAGTAAACAGAAAACCACGCTACATGACCAACATACTAGTGGCAACAATAATTTAAAGAACAAGAACGCACGTCTTATATCTCTCTTTCTTCAGAATCAAAAATACATGACCTTCTGTGTTTGAATTTTGCAATAAAATGTAATAAAGTCTACAGATGTTTGTCTCTTTGATAATGTGTTTTTTTCCTCATCATTTTCGTCAATCTGTTTCAGACTAGTATCCCACATTCCTACTGAAATCAGAAAGAGTTATATGCTATTTGGTATTCAACTTTTATGCTAATTAGATGTCCATCTTTTTGGCTGGATGGTCCTACTTTTCAAAGGCCTCTGTTCTTATTTTCATTGTCTGCAGGCTGAAAGGCATGTATGAGATCAGTATTATGGAAATAAGATCTACTTAATGAAACCACACTGAAAGGGAAACAGGTTTGAGTGGGAAAAAATAGAAATAAGAAAGGAACAAGGCCAAGAATACAGCATCCGTGGGACTTGACAATATTCCTGACTGTGTTCTACATGAACTACAAGGCGAACTGGCACCACATCTGTGTGCCCTGTTCAATCACAGCTTCACCTCAGGCTTTGTCCCTACCGAATGGTGCACTGCTACAGTCATCCCTCTCCACAAAGGAGGAGCGACTACAGACCCTGGGAACTATCGCCTCCATTAGCCTGACGAGTCTAATATGCAAAGCTATGGAATGCATCGTCATGGACCTAATAAACAAGGATATAGGGAATCTCCAAACTCTGGATCCCACACAGTCTGGTTTTGTGAAGGGTAGATCATGCCTGCTCAACTTGGTCAACTTCTTTGAGTTAGTCACCAGAGCTGTGGATGAAGGCAAGGTGGTTCATACAGCCTACCTTGATCTGTCCAAGGCATTTGATACCAATCCCCACTCAGGAATCATAGAAAAACTCACTAAGCTAGGCATCAACCCCTATATCACTAGGTGGGTTGCACACTGGCTCACAGGTAGAACCCACAGTGTGAAAGTAGCTGACTTCAAGTCAGACTACTGATCAGTCACGAGTGGAGTCCCACAGGGTACGGTCCTGGGTCCTCTCCTGTTCGGTATCTACTTCTCTGAAGTCCAGGCCAACACGAAGGAACTCTGGCTGACAAAGTTTGCAGACGATTGCAAGCTGGGAGCTATTATTAACTCCCCAAGTGATGTTGATATCCTACAGAAAGGCCTCACTGCGACCAACGACTGGTGTCAGAACCATGGCCTTAAGCTCAATGCCAAGAAATGTGTCGCCATCCCCTTTGGGAAAAACCTGGTTCCCATGAATTATCACATCGATGGTAGTCCACTGAATACAGAAGGCATTATAAGAGATCTTGGAACACAGGTTGACAGCAACCTCTCTTTTGACCACCACATTGCCACTGTGGTCAGAAAGTCCTTCTATGTGGCACATCTCATTACTAAGGGTTTTGCATCCAGGAAGAAAGAGGTCATTGTCTCCCTCTACACTTCCCTCATTAGGCCAGTCATTGAGTACAATGCCTGATTTGGCATGTACCTCACTAAACACCTGCAACAACTGGAGAGGCCGCAACAGTACCTCACAAAGAGGATCCTAGGCCTTAAATTTTTGTCCTGTATGGACAGACTCAAAAAACTCCAACTATTCTCTGTCTCATATCGCCTACTTAGAGGCGATCTCTACTTGGCTTACAAAGCCATGTCTTACCCAGCTCTGTTAGAAATGCTACATCTAAAGAAATCCCAATCCCTCCGCACCACATGCTCCAGAGACCTCAATCGCATTACCACAATCAACAGAACATGCTGGAGGGACAGGTTCATAACCTAGAGACTGCCAATGCTATGGAATAGACTTCCCATACATGTCAAGCAGAGTACCTCACTGGCCTCTTAAAGAGAAATCTTGATGAGTGGATGGGAAATAGAAAATTCACCCGGGGGATCACTCCAGTGGCTTTACTCTACAAAGGCACTGGGAACTAAGGTCGGGTGGCACAATGCCAGGGTAATCCTATGGGCTAGGCTTGTAAAGGCTCCAGGGCCATTAGCCTAGTACACACCTATGAACCTATGAACAGAATGATAAGCAAAACATTCAGAGCAAGGAATGAAGATGGTTAGGAGTTGAAGGCAGGTATTGGTAATGAATATTTATGTGTCCTTTCTTGACTGGGTTTGCACACTAGGCTAGAGGTCTTTATTCAGGGGAGACCTCAGGCAGTATTTATCCTACTAGGGGAAAATTTGGCCAGGGTATTGGGGAACTTCCTCTACACTTTTCAGTATGTGCCACTGGATCTTTTACATCCATCAGAGCTACTACTACTACTACTAACTCAAGCAGATGGGATATGTGTTCAATGCCACATCTGAAGGATGACACACTCAAGAGTGCAGCAGCACTAATGCTGCACTGCAGTGCCAGCAATATAACTATCTAGAGTGGGAAAAGAACTCACAGCCTTCTGATATTCCAGTACCAAGGGCAAATGTGTTACCTGTTACACCACTGATCCAACTTGTCAGTTGGTTGTCTTGTAATTCTATATCCATTACAAATGTTAGTATTTAATCACTATTTGATATTTTAATAATCTGTAGGACTGCTAATAGGATTTATCTGCTAAAAATAACTATCTAATCTTATTGAATATACAATTTATTTATTAGCTCTGTGAGCTAAGCAAAAGTTCTTAGCATCCTCCTAAGTTTAAAACAATATCCATTCTCCAGTGGTGGGTGGCTCATACACACACACAATAATTGTGTAGCTTATCACAAAATACTACAGTGTATTTGTCTACTATGTGATTTTGAGTGAGTGCTTCACCAGATACTTCTTCCAAGCTATACATAAGAAGAAGCACTTGTGCCTATTGAGTTTATTTGGCTATCAAATGAGTAAAGTAACATAAATAAATAAAGTCTTGGTTTCTTTTGGCTACTTGTATGATCATCCCATAGTCTAAGAAACTGTTACTGATTGTACTTGCTATTAAAGGAAACAGGTACAGACACAGGAAACCAGACTGAATGAAGGCTTTATATTTAATATATTCCCAGATAAGTTAAAGGGAGCCACAATTATGCACAGTACTTTAATTCTTAATATTTTTTTTTTCAGTGTGCATTGTGTACATAATAGGACTGGGATAAACCTATGCTGGGTGGATACAGTCTTCATTTAAAAATGGTAAAAGTGCAGGGCTTGTGGTAACTGCCTCTCAACTTGATGGTACATGATTTCTCTTTGGGCCAATTCTACTCTAAAAGATCATTCAAATGGTATAAGTGAAGGCAGCCTAAGAATAAATTATGTAATCTGGAGGTATGAAAGTGGCAGCATGATAGTTTTTTGTCAAAGCCCTAGTCTTTAAACCTAAATCCTTAGAGATGGTATATCAAGCAAATGGTTCATTGGCTAGGAATTCATCAATGGGAAGCACTGTGAATGTTGCCTGTGCTCTTACTTCTGTGACAATGGTGATTTCAGTGTTAGATTAGAGCATTAGGGAGCTAGACTCCTCTAAGCTTAATGATGCACAAAAAACTCTGCTTTGAACCCCTCATTCTTTTATTATGCATTTGCTAACCAGGTAAGCTCATTGAACACAAGTGCCCCTTTTCAGGGACAGCACAGTGGCACTGTGAACAACAAATGCTGTCATAAAACTGGATAAAATTAGTCAAACATGATCTCCCCACAAGGACGCCATGTTTATAAAATCAGTCATTTGCCCAATATCCCCCTGGATCAGACTACAGATAGCTTGCTCAAAACATTTACCACATAACAAGGTTAAACTGATAGATCTATAGCTGTCATGATTGTTGTACATTTCCTTTGGATAAGTTATCATCCCTGGTTTAAATGATCTGTTCATAGTTGTAAAAAATACAACTTAAAAAAAGTTTGTTTGTTTTCCTTTGCTTCGTTCCAGATATTGGGTACATATCCCTCCTTCAGCAATTGTTGAGAGAGTATTTGAAGGCATGATGACTAAGCCACTTACTATGCCAGAAAGAAAATATCTATCAAAATCATCAGGGCCTGTGGCTGAACTTTTTGAAATCCCCCAACAACTGTGAAACTAACTCATAAGGGGTACTCAAACAAGCATCAGATTTACTACCTACCTTATAGTTATAACCCTTATTCCCATTTAAAAGTGGAATTTCTCAGCAAATACATCTGTTAGTTCTGCTAGGTCTGTAACATCTGAGTCCCCATTCTTAACACTAATGTGTTTGTGTGTCTGTGTTGGGGGTGGGGGCTACTTTCTTTCCTAAAGCATCTTAGGTTTGTGAATATGTTTTTTTTATTCATCTCAGTATTCTCAGCTAGCCAGTTCTCATAGTCAGTTAAAATTTTCAGAGATAAATCCTTAATGATTTTTTTCAATATTATATCTATATTTAATGGAAGCAGATGACGTAAATTTATACCTTTTCTAGATGGTCTATGTTTTTTTTTTCAATTGTGATAACTTCCTTGTCCACCATGGAGGGAAACCTTTGTTGTGACAACTGGCTACATTGACAGATACAAACCTGTTTATTGAGGTATTTAATTTACAAAGAATCCCACTCTTCTTCTACGGCCTTCGATCCAGTTACCTCTCCCATTACCAAGAGTTAAGTTCCTTATTTATCAAAGTTAGTTCTATAAAATGTCCTAAAGGGTACACTTGGTCTATCAAAGTTAGTTCTATAAAACGTCCTAAAGGGTACATTTGGTCTATCAAAGTTAGTTCTATAAAATGTCCTAAAGGGTACACTTGGTCTAGCACTCACAATTTCACATTGAATAGAAAAGTTATGTGATTTTGCAATTAGGCACCAATGTTATAGCTTAAAACCAAATTAGTCCAGTGATTTAATCAAATAACATCCAATAACTTATCATCCCTGGTTTAAATGATCTGTTCATAGTTGTATAAAATACAACTTCTAATAATTTTGTTTGTGATAGTAGAGTTGGTAGAAACAAAATTCCAGTCAGTTCCTGTAAGGATAATGTCCCCCATGATTATATCATATCCTTATTGAAATAATTCACTGGTATTACCACATAACCTGTTATCATGCTATTTTCTTTAGATGGGGGATCATATTTTGCTAAATTTAATTTCACCATCAAACATTCCACCAGTTCATCAGAATGAATAGTAGCAGAGGCCAGCTTGGTAGACATACATAGATGCACCACCATCACCTTTGTGTTTCGAATGATGTCCCTTAAATCCTTGAACAATTAAAGATTTATTGCTATCATTAATCTAAGTTTCACTGAAGTGTAACACATCATACTTTTCACCTGTTATTATATATTGTAAGTCTACAATGCTGTTGTTTAAGCTTCTAAAATTACAAAAATACATTTTCTTTATTTCTGTCCCCCTCCCTACAAAAGATGAATAACTTTCCTACTAGATGATGGGAGGAGTCACAGAAGAAAGGCATGTATTACTGATGATAGTCATGTGCAGGTGATATAGTACTGATTCTAAAAGAAGGGAATAGGTAGGCTGTGTTCTAAAAATGCTCTGAAAGATAGTCTTATCACTGGAATTAAATATAAATAAAATATAAAGGAAATGCAGGGTTGGTGAGATGTAAAGGGAATTGCCAACTAATCTGTTTTCCAACATGGTTCAAATAAAGCTGATCTCTACAGAAGTACTTAATTTTAACTTATAAATCCTACATGCTGAAAAAATGATAATATTAACAATCCCTTGTAGAACCCAGCCACTGGAGGTGAACAAGCCAGTGCATTTCTTCGTGCCAGTCCCAAGCCTGGATAAATGGGGAGGGTTAAGTCAGGAAGGGCATCCGGTGTAAAACTTTTGCCAAATGACATATGCGGACAACAATACAGATTTCCATACCAGATCGGTTGAGGTCCGGGTTAACAACGACCACCACCAGTACTGTTAGCCAGCAGGGTGTTGATGGAAATTGGGCTACTGATGGCCAAAGGAAAAGAAGAGGGAGAAGACATGCCCGAAAGCAGGAAGACAGGAGGAAGGTTAGGAGTGTGGTAGTGAAGATAGGAACTTTGAATGTTGGCAGTGTGTCTGGCATAGGGAGAGAGCTAGCTAATATGATGGTGAAAAGGAAGGTTTTTATATTGAGTGTGCAAGAGACCAGATGGAAGGGGAGTAAGGCCAGGTGTATCGGAGGTGGGTTCAAATTGTTCTATCATGGTGCGGATGGGAGGAGAAATGGGGTAGGCGCTATCCTGAAGGAACAATATGCTAAGAATGTTTTGGAGGTGAAAAGAGTGTCAGGTGATGTTTATGAAGTTGGAAATTGATGGTGTGATGATGAATGTTGTTAGTGCAAGTTGGGTGTGCGATGGATGAGAAAGAAAATTTTTGGAGTGAGTTGGATGAAGTGGTGGTGAGTGTACTCAAAGGTGAGAGAGTGGTGAATGGAGTGGATTTCAATGGGCATGTTGGTGATGAGAACAGAGGGGATGAGGAAGTGATGGGTAGGTATTGTGTTAAGGAGAGGAATGCAGAAGATCAGATGGTAGTGGATTTTGCGAAAAGGATGGACATGGTTGTGGTGAATACATATTTTAATAAGAGGGAGGAGCATAAGGTGATGTACAAGAGTGGAGGAAGATGCACACAGGTGGGTTATATCCTATGCAGGAGGGCCAGTTTGAAGGAGATTAGAGACTGTAAAGTGGTGACAGGGGAATGTGTAGTCAGGCAGCATAGAATGGAGGTCTGTAGGATGACACTAGTGTTCAAGAAGAGGAGGAGGAGTGTGAGGGCAGTGCCAAGGATCAACTGGTGAAAGTTGAAAAAGGGTGATTGTGAGGTAGAGTTCAGGGAGGAGTTAAGATAGACACTGGGTGGCAGTGAAGATACCAAATAGCTGGGTAAATACAGCACAGCTAGTAAGGGAGACAGCTAGAAAGGTGCTTGGTGTGACATCTGGACAGAGGAAGGAGGACAAAAAGACCTGGTGGTGGAACGAGGAAGTACAGGAAAGTATACAGAGAAAGAGGTTGGTGAAGAAGAAATGGGATTGTCAGAGAGATGAAGAAAGTAGGCAGAAGAATAAGGAGATGAGGCGTATGGCAAAGAGAGAGGTGGCAAAGGCTAAGGATAAGGCAAATGGAAAGTTGTATGAATGGTTGGACACTAAAGAGGGAGGAAAGGATCCATACCAATTGGCTAGACAGAGGGACCAAGCTGGGAAATGTGCAGCAGGTAAGGGTGATAAAGGATAATAAGGGAAACATACTCACAAGTGAGGATAGTGTGTTGAGCAGATGGAAAGAGTACTTTGAGGGGCTGATGAATGAAGAGAATGAGAGAGAGAGAGAGAGAGAGAGATAGAGAGAGAAGGTTGGATGATGTGGGGATAGTGAATCAGGAAGTGCAATGGATTATCAAGGAGGAAGTAAGGACAGCTATGAACTGGATGAAGAATGGAAAGGATGCTGGTCCAGATGACATACCTGTGGAAGCATGGAGGTGCTTAGGATAAATTGGAGTGGCGGTTTTAACCAGATTCTTTAATGAAATCTTGGAAAGTGAGAAGATGCCCGAGTAGTGGAGAAAAAGTGTTTTGGTACCAATTTTTAAGAGTAAGGGTGATGTGCAGAGCTGTAGTAACTACAGAGGGATAAAACTGATCAGTCACAGCATGAAATTATCGGAAAGAGTAGTGGAAGCTAGGTTAAGAAGGGAGGTGATGATTAGTGATCAGCAGTATGGTTTCATGCTGGGAAAGTGCACTACAGATGCAATGTTTGAACTGACAGTGTTGATGGAGAAGTATAGTGAAGGTCAGAAGGAGTTGCATTGTGTCTTTGTGGACTTAGAGAAAGCATATGACAGGGTGCCTAGAGAGGAGTTGTGGTATTGTATGAGGAAGTCTGGAGTGGCAGAGAAGTATGTAAGAGTGGTACAGGATATGTATGAGGGTAGTGTGACACTGGTGAGGTCTGCAGTGGGAGTGATGGATACATTTAAGGTGGAGGTGGGATTACATCAAGGATCAGCTCTGAGCCCTTTCTTATTTGCAATGATGATGGACATATTGACAGACGAGATCAGATTGGAATCCCAGTGGACTATGTTGTTTGCAGATGACATTGTGATCTGTAATGAGAGTAGGGAACGGGTTGAGGAGACCCTGGAGAAGTGGAGATATTCTCTAAAGAGGAGAGGAATGAAGGTCACAGGACTACGACAGTATATATGTGTGTGAATGAGAGGAAGGATAGAGGAATGGCAAGGATGCAATGAGTTGAGTTGGTGAAGGTGGATGAGTTTAGATACTTGGGATCAACAGTTCAGAGTAATGGTGAGTGTGGGAGAGAAGTGAAAAAGAGAGTACAAGCAGTGTGGAGTGGGTGGAGAAGAGAGTCAGGAGTGATTTGTGACAGATGGGTACCAGTAAGAGTGAAAGGGAAAGTCTACAAGAGGGTAGTGAGACCAGTTGTATTATATGGTTTGGAGACAGTGCCATTAACAAAAAGGCATGAGTCTGAGCTGGACGTGGCAGAGATAAAGTTGTTAAGATTTTCACTGGATGTGACAAGGATGGACAAGATTAGGAATCAATCAGTATATTAGATGGTCAGATCAGGTTGGACGGTTTGGAGACAAAGCCAGAGAGGTGAGATTGCGTTGGTTTGGACATGTGCTGAGGAGGGATGCTGGGTATATTGGGAAAAAGATGCTAAGGATGGAGCTGCCAGGTAAGAGGAAAAGAGGAAGGCCTAAGATAAGGTTTATGGATGTGGTGAGGGAGGACATGCAGGTGGTTGGTGTGACAGAGCAAGATGTAGAGGACAGGAAGAAATGGAAACAGATAATCTGCTGTGGCGACTCCTAATGGGAAAAACCCAAAGAAAAAGAAGATTAACAACCCCTTGTAGCTTGAGGGAGTAGTTAACAAGTAAACAGAAGACTACACTAAACATGCTATAGCATAATCAAGTAAAAAAAAAAAAAAAGCTAAACCGCATTAAAACTTGCATTGTTGGTATGATTCCCACCTCCCTTTTCATCATCCCCTTCAACTAATGTTATTATCTTAAAAGTATATTTGTTGGGGAGGAGGATGTACTTCAGTGTAAGAAGGAAAACAATTAAATAAGTAAATAATAATAATATCCTTTTGTTAACCAGGTCGGCCCAAGCAGAGTCTAGTTAAGTGACTTGCTCTAGGTCACACAGTAAGCAAATGAGGGCCCAGGTGAGTGAATCAAACCATGTACTTCAGGAACCACAGCTCACAACCTTAACCCTCTACATCAGCTGTCAGACCCGTTTAGGTGCTGGGGCTACAAACTACCACCCTTGAACCCTATTCCTTTGTACATATTATTATTTTAACTGTTTTAACAAGAACTGTGTGCATTAAACAGAACATTTTAGGCAGTCACTGACTAAAATTCCTTTTGTAGCTTGCTATCATCTGGTTAGTAGATGGCAATATTTTATACTATGGAGGATATGTTGTACTGGTTTTAAGCAGCATCACAGTTCACAAAGTCATTCCATTTCAAGACTTACAGACATCTTTAAAACTTTGCATTCAGCAACAAAATATGTATTCAAGGGGAAAATGAGAACAGGTAGACAAATTGGTTTTGTCAAGCTATTAAAAAAATCATCAGGACACAGATTAAAAAGTTAATATTTTCTATGGAAAAAGAAGTGTGGAGTACAAAGGTAAATTCTATTTGCAATGGTATATATGATATAAAACAAAAGGAATTTGAGTCAGTGATTGTTAGCCTAAAATGTCGTGTATAGTGTACACAGTTCTTGTTTGAACTGTTAAACTGATAGTAGGTGCAAAGGAACAGGGTTTAGGAATGGTAGAGTGGAGTTCAAGTAAATTAAAAAATATACATTAAAGGTCAATTACTATCATACAGCAGTGGTTTAATAACTTTGAAAATGACTAAGATAATTGCATTGTTGTCCATGCACTGAAATAGAGGGACAGTCAACAGTGATTCTACTTCTTTAGTGTACTGGCATGTTTAAAGGGTTTGCACTTTTTCCAGATGCTGTGACACATTTTGTACTGAAAAGTCAAGAGTTTTTAGGAAAACCAAATCCTGTGGTAACAGAAAATAGTTGTTATCACTTTATTAGTAAAATAAATTGTGGAAATATGATCGTAATTTATAGGTGGCTGAGATATAATATGGTTTTTTGTAATACTGAGTAGAAAATTAAAAATATTTATTTAGTTGGCATTTGTTTACCAGTAAAATCTGACTGGGTCATGAGGTACCCACTTTTGCCAGTTACATATTTTTACCAATTTTCATGTTTATTAACAAGGCATCAGTCTATGCTAGTCATCGACAGAACCTTCTGCAAGGTAAATAGTGGCCAAAGCAGCTACTAACACATTTTGAGTGGATGAAGTAGATGCTACTCTTAGCATCTTTATGACGGTCATAATTCCATTTATCAAAATGATGAAATACAAAAAAGCTAATCTCCATGGCTCAACATTCTATTTTTATACATTTTAATCATACTACCATGTCTGTTGTCATCATTTGCATATGCAGTATCTCTCAAAAGCATGTTGACATTAATTTGCAAGTCATTATGCCATCATTTGCATGAGATACATATTGGAAAATGATGACTGTATACATAAAGGGGGGAATGACGAACTAGAAGTAACTATATGGTATATATTTATAACCTGAAGATAAAGAAGAATAGAGTGTGACAGTGGGTATTGCTTTCCACAAAGCAATTAAAACAACAGTTACACGGAAGAGAGAAAAAAAATAGATCAGTAGGAAAAATCTGTTTATGAAGACTTCATTAAATAAGAAAATGTTAAAGTGTTTCAGTCATTATGACGGGATTACATACACATGAGACTTTGTTATTATTGATGCAGTAGTTGGTGGAAAAGCTACAAGAAGAAAAGTAAGGAGACGCATCTGTATTAACAAAAAGATATCAGAATTTAGAAACAATTACTATAGCGTATGCGGATTAGCCATATAATAGTTTGAAAAGGAAAGACGAGAAGTTTTATAAAATTGAAAGAGAATATATGAAAGAAATTTAGAAAGAAGGAATATTTAGTTGCAAAAATGTAAATATATAATAAAAGAAGGAATGAAGAAATATCTTCTTTGTTGACAAAAGATGTATGGAAAAAAAGAGGTACTAATGGAAACATTAAAAGATGGAGAAGAAATATATGAAATGAAGAAAAGTATTGTGGCATATATAAAAGTACCTGCAGGAATTATACACAATAATAGAAGCAGGAGAATTTAAAAAAGAGACTGGTTGGGTTGGAATGTGTCAGAAATGGTGCAAAATGAAACAGACAAGGATATAGCTATGATGAAGTTAAAGAAGTGTTGGAAAAAGTAGATGGTAATTCTGCACCTGGAGTAGATGATTAAGGTATCAGTTTTATAAAGATATATCTGATAATCAGTTGAGTTTTGTAAGAAGTTATTCACCAATTGTGGCAGGCAAAAAATGATACCAGAACTATACATGAATGTATTTAAAGTTATGCGGGAAAGGATGACAAAACAAATTTGAAAAACTGAAGACCTTTATCATTATCCAATAAAGACTATGAGATTTATAACAAAGATATTTCAAATAAGAATGGCAACATACTTGAACAAAATATTAAATCAAGATGTAAATGGGAATGAGCAGGATAAGCAACTGGAAGAATTGTTAAGTCTTTAAAGAGAAGTAATAAATGAGATTGAGCTAATACAAATGGGAAATTTGATGGTAGGAGCCATATCAAAAGTGTTAATATGGAACTCAAAAATAGCTTATGGAAATACAGAGTTATAACTAGCGATAAACTGGAAGGGGGATAGAAAGAAAGAAAAAGAATAGTGTTAATTTTTTTCTGTATGCTTTTTGCTCAATGTGAGCCAACCTTCATGTCTCTGCCAACTTGTCCCGAGACCATTCAGTGCTTTGTATTAGATCTCTCCAGCAAGGAGGCAAGAGTTATCATGGGGCTCCATCATTCAGGCAGCCGTGGGTGTGGCTTGCTCCCCTAATGGCATTCCAGTAATAAGTGCGAATGACGTAAGCCATAACCCATCTCCTGGGTGAGGGATGTGTAACCCACATCACTGTGAGGCCTATCACGCCTTCTCTATGTGAATACATGCCCCCTTACACTGCTTGGTTACCAAACACCTGCTCTAGTGTCATCTCTTGCATCTATGGCCTTTCTCTAAGGGGCTATGATATTGGACATCTACAGTCCACTACCCTCATGTCAATTCCAACAGATTGCTGAGACATTAATGGAACTTGAGATCACTTGGGTCACTGTCAGAGCTTTATCCCGATACACTAACTGCAATGGCTGTGAAGAAAGGAATTAGATATGTTTGCATTTTAAACTCCATCCTATTTACTTTAGTAATGACTGTAGTTGTAATGAAGTTAAACATTGAAACTAGAGGATGGAAGGTGGGGTCATAGAAGAAAGGCCTATATTGCTGATGACAGTCACATATGCAGGTGATATGGAAATTAAGGGAGTAAGTATGTAAGTAGTAAATATGGGCGGAGCAGTAGTGCAGCGGTTAATGTTGTCGCCTCACAGTAAGAGGCTCTATGGTTCGATTCTCGGCTGGGGTGCCTTCTGTGTGGAGTTTGCATGTTCTCCCTGCGTTCGCGTGGGTTTTCTCCGGGTACTCCGGTTTCCTCCCACATTCTAAAGACATGCTTCTGGAGCATTTCTCCCCGGGCCTCAGCTGAAAACAGGATCTGTGGAACCTAGTCGGACTTTCCCGGTCAACAAATGTTAAATAAATAAAAATAAATAAATAAATAAAGTAGGCTGTGTTCTAAAACATTCTGAAAGGCACACAGTTATTGTTGGAATGAAATACAAAAAATATAAAGGAACTAAAGGGTTGGTGAGTTGTAAAGGGATACATTTCTCATGGAAAAGTATTTTAGTGTTAGAAACAACATTTGGCAATGCACAAGCATTGATAGGGGAGTGGAATAAGATACTGAAAGAATTAAAAAGCACAGTGCACTTGTGCAAAGCTTACATTTTATCTTTAAAAAAGAAAGAATATTTGGTTACATCAGTTTTTATTTTATTGTGTCATGGTGTACTGCTTCTATCAATCTTATGAGCAGAATTCATGGGGATTATTTTTCAGCTACTTTAGGCAATATTTTGAATACTGTATATTGAAGAAGGAAGGGGTGGATTGGCAATGAGAAGACAGTGGTCTATTTTGCTTCAATATATTTAAGGAAAATTGTAGAATGAGTAAAAAGAATAGAGTGTATGTGTGTGTGTGTGTGTGTGTGTGTGTGTGTGTGTGCGTGTGTGTGTGTGTGTGTGTGTGTGTGTGTGTGTGTGTGTGTGTGTGTGTGAGTGTGTGTGTTAACTCATTCATGCCTATGTCAAATTTTTGTATACTTCCTATTCATGTTAGGCAATGTAAGAAAGGGCAAGGTGTATGTAAAAACGTGACTAAGACTGTTAATTTAGGATGTCTTGCAGTGGAGATATTAATCACTATTTGTAACTTATTATTCATGTTTTCATATCTACGTTCATATTTTTTTCATTAAAGAGAGTTACACTTTATTTATGGCCATGGTGTGAAACATCACGGTGAGACATGCAAATACATTATCAATATACGTATATAATGGTGTGTACTGGAGATACTGCTAGTTGTTTACTAGAAATTATGAAGCTATGCAATATTTCTATATGCACAGTAATATTCCCAAAAACCAAATGGCTCACAAAATTGTATATGTCATCAGATGAAATCATGGATGGTGCTGAAAACAGATGCCATTGATATTGCACATCTTGAGAGATATTCAATGTTATTTACATTGTCAATTATAGAAATAAACATAATTGTTCACATTTCTGTAAACATCACAATCAACAAGCACTCACAAAAAAACTTCTTGCTGGCATGTGAAAGCTTGAGTTTGGTTGAGCAGCAGTACTCTGACACTACATGCCTAGGTTGTCCAGTTTCCAAATTATAAGAAGAGAGAAATACAATTCTGGGTTTGTGTTCCATTACAATATATTACAATATATTACATTACTGATGTAAAGACTATAAATACACAATTATCACAGTAAAGATGCCTTTATTAATCACATTTAGATTTCACAAGATATTCATATTTGTTTGGCTTATGCTTTTTGTCTTGATTTTACATAAAGTGCTCTGGAATGTAAGGATATATTCAGACTGCTATAGGCATGACATTCCACAGCTTAAATTTGTTATGTGTTGAAGAAACACAGTCAGTGTAATTGGAAATACTATAGAACAGAAAAGGAAGAAAGTTTGGAAAACAGTTGATAATATATTAATATAATAAGGAAGGAGAATTATGGAAGGAAAAGACTCTAGATGAACTGAAGAATAGGGGGAAACAGTATAATTAAGTTATGGATATTATAACACAGGATCATGGGAAAGATTGTAAAAGAAGAAAAAGAGGCTATTGCAGGAAGTCGAAGAGGAAGAAAATATGAAGCGTCACTGTAGAATTTCTTTTGGAGATTATACCATCAAAACATTCCAGTGAAAACGGAGATGAAATATAAAACAATGTATAAAGACTGTTTAATTTTCCCAAATACAATAACCAAGTAACAATAAGACACATTTTTTAGACTACAAAACATTGGATTATTATTGGGAATATGTGAAAGAAAGAATTAATATGAGCTCATTTAGTGATATGGCAATTGAAATATTATGTTCCTTTTTATTTTGGTGTGGAAGCAAAAGAAAAACAGTAAATAGACGGAATGTATGTGGATAATATAAAGGGGAAAATGTGCAGAAGCACTTTACAGGAAAAACAGGATTCAAAAGAAAATTTAGAAGTAGATGTAAATGGTTATATGTGATTGTAAATGGATAAAATGAGAAAGACAAGTAGAACAAAATATAAAGGAAAACTGAATTTATTTTTCTGGATAACAATGAAATGTATATGTTATTTTAAAAGATGTATTAAATTATAGAGAGAAAGCAATGAAGTTGTGTTTGTTACTATACATATGAATTTAAACTTTCAATAAAGAATCCCTACTCATTTTTGATAAGTACCATAGAATTTTGTATCTGTCTGAAATATCACCTACTCGGAGAACTGGTACCCTAGTTTAATGTCTCATCTAAGGGATGGCACTTCAGGCATGCAGCACGTCTTCACTATTGTCTTAGTACTAGAAAATGAATCTAAATGCCTTGTTTGGAAACATAACCCACAGCCTTTTCATCTTCTTGCATCAAAGGTAAGTGCCCTCTCTGCTGAGTCACTGACACTAGCAATAGCTCATTAGCACTTACAATAATCCTTTTACTTTTGAATGGACAGCAACTAGGTAAAACTTTAAACAGAAATTGATACATGAATATTACATGATGGAATGTACAGGGGGTTTAAGTATTCTAAGCTCACTAGTCAGAAATTAAACTCCTAATAACAAAAACTGATGGACTTACTAGAAAAAGACTAAGAATTTTTATGCAAAAACAACACTTTAGTTAAGAACTGCATTTATGACTTGTTTATATCATTTGGTGAATCTAAAAATACTTGTTGTTTGGATTTATGTAATGATAAGCAACAAGAATATAGCAGAGAGTGAAGTTTTCTTATATTTGAAGCAAACATACCGTAGCATAATTTCTGTAAATAGTTCTTATTATTCAGAAGATGTGGTAGGGGAAAATCAGATAGCCAGGTGATCTCTGGTGTGGATATATGAATACTCCAGGTGATCTCTGGCAGGTATGTGAATTGCCCAGGTGATCTCTGGCACAGATATGTGACTACCACATCCTAATGTCTGTAGTATTTTTAAGAAATTATGAGTGTTAGAGACAATCAAGGAGAAAGTAAAACGTTGATGGCTAGAACCTTCAGTTCAGTAAACAAAATCTACCTCAATAGAAATCAGATTGCCAGTCATACATTAAGCAAGAAATCAATTTCACGTCCTCACGTATTTACCTAATTATAACCAACTCTGATGCCACACAGTTAGTGAATAGGATGAAAATTCTAATTCTTTGTTTTACTGATTTTTGTTTTTGTTTTTTTTTTTTTACCATTCAATGGTTAATATATGTGCTCAGTCCTAATATGCAACTATCCAGATCTTCATTTGGAGATTATAGAAGTTGTTATATGTTTACTGTCATCTGTGTGTACACTTTATAGAGTACCGAAAGCTAGACAGAGCAGTTCTGATAAGCTGTTGAAAGAACTACTTCACCAATTAAAACAACCAATATATTAGCATTATGACATTAAAAAGGAGAAATGGAGAATTGTGTCAAAGGTCAAAGAACAGATATATGATCACACCATGCTGTCATCATTAGTGGAGGGTGATCATAACTGTATTTTGTAAAACTGTGAATGAAGAACTACTACAATTAACCGAATTTACAAATATACCAACATCAAATACAACTTAATAAAAATGACAGCAGATATTCTGAGTGAGGATGTAGAAGAGCAGCAAAAAATGCAGGAGATTGCTATAGATAAGCCACAGAGTAGATGCGTAATAACCTAAAGACGTACAATCTACTACAAACTCAGAGCTGTGTAAAATTAATGTTGTCAATAGTCAGTGCTGATTTGTAAAGAACTCGCATTATTGCATTAGGGTGCACTAGACTGAATGGAAGAGTGCACCTGAAGTTATACAGCTTTATGCAATGTTGTCGGTAAATGAGTGAATTAATATAGTCAAACCAAAAACATCAATAAACTACAAGTAAACATAAATTAAGCACCAGCGCTCCATTCTTTATTTCAGTTACAGCGATCTGGTACCTCGACCATTCGCCTTCAAGATCAAAGTAACATTGCACAGAAACACCATTTATATGCCCATGCAAACAAGCAATCAAATATCCTGTTAATCAATTAACATAGTTTACACCTCCTTAAATATATTAATACAAAATTAGTGCACACAAAAAAAGATCCCTAGTTATGAATCCTACTCAAAAACATCTCAACAATAATATAATACATATATTAAACATATTTAATCATTTTTAAACTTTTTAAAAATGTTTTTTTTTAAAAACTCCTAAACACCAATGTAATATATAAATATTCAACATATTAAACATTTACTTTCTGATTTGAACCAATAGGGAATGTTTTATACTTAAGAATTAATTTTCCTTCTAATTCTGATAACTTTACTATATAGTCACCCCCTCTTGGTAAGAAAGGTTTAGCAAGAATACAATAAAAAAATCCAGAATCAACAACCCCATGTGTTTCCATACAGTGCTTAGCTACAGGAATAAATGCATTCCTGTTTCTGACATCCCTTAGATGTTCCAAAATGTGGACCTTTACCCTATGTTTTGTCTGACCCACATACCACTTTGGCTTAGAACAGTTGCAACCTATAATATATACAACTCCAGCAGAGTTACAGTTAAAGTTATCCTTTGCCATGAACTGTCTCCCATTAATTCTCAACCCTGATAGATTCCTCATCCTCGGACATATACTACAATGGCCACAAGCAACCATGTCATGCAACAATCTGCTCACATTCCTGGGCACATATATATATATATATATATATATATATATATATATATATATATATATATATATATATAGTTTAATATATCTTTGAGGTTCCTACTTCTTTTAAATGAAAAAGTAATGTGTTTTGAGAACAAATGGCCAATATTTTCATTCTCATTAATAATATACCAAAATCTTTTCACAATATTCACCAAATTCTCAGAAAAAAGATGAGAACCTGATAACAAAAAATATTTTTTCTTTACCAACATAAACATCAGATTGTCTATCTAAATCTAATCTTCTTCTATAAGCCTTCAATGTCATACCCCCAAAACACATAATTTTGCACTTTTAATCTGTTCCTCACTGTACCCCCTACTTTTTAACCTAACCTCAACCTCATTCAATTCCACTATTTTCAAACTCTCATCACTTGTATGGTCACAGATCCTTTTTAGCTCACCATATGTTAAAGAGTCCAACAAGTGCCGAGGATGCATACTAGTAGCATGCAAAAATTTATTAACAGCTGTTTCCTTTCTATAAGGCTATACTTAACAGAGGTCCCATCAGAAAACAGGGTAACACCCAAGAAAGTCATACTTCCATAATTCACCTCATAACAGAATTTCAAACCATAGCAGTTACTATTTAAGATCTCAAAAAAGTCCACAAATTCCTTTACATCTCCTCTGCAAATCAAAATCAAATCATCTATGTATCTTTCATAGAATAGCACACTATTTCTATAAAAGTCAGTTTGATATATGAGTTGCTTCTCAAATTCCCCCATATATAATACAGTATAAGTGGGGGAAAAAGCAGCCCCCATAGCTGTACCTTTTAGTTGCAAAAAATAACTCCCTTCAAACATAAAATAGTTGTGAGTCAGACAAAATTCCAACAAACCAATTAAAAAGGACATGCAAGGACCCTCACCCATTACTTTACTCATAGCTTCCAAACCCCATCTGTGTTTTATATTAGTGTATAAGGAATTCACATCAATGGTAACCCAATAATAATTACTTTGCCATTTTATATTCTTAATTTTGTCCCATAATTCCTGAGTATTATAAGTATGGGGTGGTACCTGTGGAAAACTGAAAGGCTGCCAGCCTAGCTAGATAGAATTTTGTAGATAATTCTATGTCATTGTAAATATTAATATAATCCACAGGCTGTGTTACAAATGTAAGAAAACTAAATGTAAGAAAAACTGTGTTATATGTTCTGAACTTCAAAAATCTAACCACAGTGCACCCTGCTGGAAGAAAGCTGATAAAGTAAAACATTTTATGACTGTTTGATCTCAAAGCTCGGAGACATGATATGTGGATGAAGGAATTCTATTGTCTTAGGACAAGAGCTAATTGCTAGATTTTACATGTACAATGTCTTTTATTGCTGCGGCTTCCTGACCAGGTGCAAGCTTACTAAGAAATGTAAATTTAGAGTTTTTGGTAGCCTGGGAACCAGGGAAGTGTCAAGAATGATGTAAATTAAAATGAGTCAGCAGTGGTGTATTATCAATTTAAGAGATCTCAGACAGAAAGAGATAGTATTTTGCATTTGTCTTCAGAACTGACAACGTCACAATCATTTTCTTGCTCTGTATATAAGTAGGATCTTAGACTTTAGTATTTCTCTTAGAAATAGATAAAAAATAGTACGAATAGACGAGCTGTTTTCTATATTTATGTCAGACTATCCTACAGTATTGTTTTAAAGTTCCTGTGTTGAATTGAGAAGATTTGTCTTGTGTTTTTATTATTTATTATTAAATATTTTTAAACCTTTCAACTGTGGCTGTTTTGTGTATAGCTAATTTAAGCTCTAGAGTACATTGCATGTATATAGTCATACTGTCCAAGCCACTCCAATAAGCCTTGTTGTTCATCATACTTACTAATTGGATAATAATAATAATAATAATAATAATAATATTGCACAGTAAAATTGGGCACCCTTTGGTAAGAGCCTTATTAGTAGCTGATATTAGTGGCTGGTGGCAGTGATTTCTACCTTAGAGCCTGGGCAGAGAAGGGGACATAGCTGGAGAACCTGTGCCAGCCTTTCTTAGGAGTGTCTGTGTATTTGTCTATAACTTATATCTCAAAGTGTGTGTGTGCGTCAGCTACTTGGGCAGGGACATGAAGCACTGGTTGGACAGAGAGGGTGCTGGAGGTTTTAGCTTGACCACTAGGCTGAGACCTGTACCCTATAGCTGTGCCAAAGGGGAGTCTTATTGGGGATCTGGAAAGAAAGGGAGAAACCAGCCCCAGACTGACTGATCTCTGTGTGCTCTTAAGGGAAATTGTACTTTACTGTGTGAGTACTTGTTATTCTTCCCAATGTGCATGCTCCTCACTGGTGCTAGTAGGGAGGGTTGAGGCTCCTTGATTACTGGGCCATTGCACGGGTGTAACAGTCCTTACATAAATATTTCTTAAACTAAAAATCCAGGAATTTGCCCACATTACTTGAATATGAACCCACTCCAGAAATTATAGGCCTGCCAGTTGGATCTTGTAAATATTTATGAATTTTGGGTAACACATACAAAATGGGGTTCATCGGCTTTCTAATATACAGTTTATTAACATCATTCTTGTCAAAAAAAAAACAATCATTCACCCCTTTCAAGCATTTCAAATAATTCAGTGTTAAACTCATTCACAGGGATCCTAGGCAAACATTTATAGTCATCACCAACTTTTAACAAGTCGTAAACCATCTCAAAATATTTGCCCTTGGTCAAAATAACCCAACTACCACATTTATCAGCACATTTAATGATATACTCATTTTTAACCTCCTTAAGAGATTGTAAAGCTAACCATTCATTTTTAGTTAGATTGTAATTTTTATCAGAACTCAAAAATTTACCAAATTTATGTTCAGTTCCTTTACACAACATTTTTTTCAAAAAAACGATAGCAGGAACATTGAGTGGAGGAACAAATTTAATCATTGTAGAAAACACTGGTAATTCAAGTTTACCATAACTAGTAGTAAACCCTCCCCCCTCAGTGATGTCATTTCCCACAAGCATGTGCTCATAAACATCAAAATCAAAGTCTGTTTCATACAGAGAAAGATTTAACAAATCCTCATATTCAGAGATATCTTCTGTAATAGTTGACTTACTTTTTTATTTTCATAGAACACATGCAACAACAATTTCTACAAAATCTTTTCACATCTATTAATAAGTCGGCCAGGGAAGGATTATTTGTAGGAACAAACTTACTTCCCTTATTTAACACCAACTTTATCTCAGTAGTAAGTACCAAATCAGATAAATTAATAACACATAGTTCATTGTGATTAACATACCCACTAACAACAGAGTCCATATTCAATAAGTCCAAATACAGTCCTGACAGATTGCATTCATTTGTAATGGCTCCTTCCTTTCCTTCCTTTTCCATGATTATTCTGCTGAAAGGATTGATCATTAGTGAACTCAGACATTGCCTTTGATCCTTGAAGGTGAATGGCCGAGGTACCAGATCACTGTAACTGAAATAAAGAGTGGAGCATTGGTGCTTATTGTATGTTTACTTGTGAATTAATATAGTACCAGTTGCTAAATTGTACTGTGCAATTTGACAGCACACAAAATAGCTTAGCACTGCAATAATTCAGTTACAGGCTAATTCAATTCATATGGCATAAAAAGGCTTTACTGAATCTACTATGCAGATACTTCGTACTCTGCTTAACAGGAATCAGCAAATTGTAACATGGTCTGGACTATTTGACAAGCCCTTTTCTGTAATTGCTGAAAGTAAGAAAAAAAAGGCATATATAAGCAAGAAAAATGCTTCACTCTGTTTTATAGAAACTGTCATGTGACACAACATTTAATCAGAAAATGACATAGAACAAAGGAGTATTGATTATTTGAAAACAATATGCTATGATACCAGTAATGAAAGTAAATGCAAAATATAAGCAATATCTTATATTTGATCTACCCATGTTAATCAGAGTTTCTCCCTTACCCAATTCAAGCTAATATGGACAACTGAATGGGGAACAGGAATTTCATCTCTGGTTTGGCACCTACATTTCTAATGGAAACACTCAACCTGTAACTGGTTTATCTCCCAGGCCCCTGCTTTTAATTGTTTCATTTGCCAAGCCCCTACTTACACTTATCAGAGGTACACAAACTTGCCAGAAATGTGGGATGCATGGCTAGGCTTAAAAAGCTCTAGTGGTCATTAGTCTAGTAAACACCTATGAACCTATGATACGTATTGTGCTTTATTTTGCTGCAAATGCAATTTGATGCACTGTTTAATGGGACAGCAGCACACACCAATGTGGTCTTTATCACTTAATGGGCCATTCTGTGCTAATTCAACAGTGAAAAGCAAAAGTCAAATATAAGCAAGAAAAATATTTTATTTCATTTTAATTTACTGCTGATATTGTGTGGTCAATGTTGAATGGAGAAGAAACATACATGAGCAAGAGGAATAGCTGTCTTCATTTTTACATGGATGTCACTACAGTGTAGAAAACCTTAACATCCATTGACTGCATTAGTTATACTACAGAAATGCAGTCCTGAAAAATATGATCATGGTGAAGCATGATCTTAATTGGTTGAATTACTTAATAGGGAAACAACATACAGCAATGTGGTCTTAATCACTTGATAATAACTATTCAGTGACATCTGATTGTGAGAGGAAACAGCTAAATATAAGTAAGAGAAGTATGCTACTGCAAATGACACTTGATATAGTGGTTGATGGAGAAACAACATATAAAAACATGGTCAAGAGTAGCATTTTACTTTATTTTATGCAACAATAAATATCACTTTGTGCCTAGTTACAATGTAACTGTTACAGTACTGTAGAAACCATAGCATCTATGGCAAATGTCGTATTGAAAAAATATGATCATGAGGAAAAAATGCACAGAAGTATGCTACTGGGCATTTGACAAAATTTATTCTGTGATAACCTGTAGTAAGAAGAACAATATGTACATAAGAGGAATATTTTATTTTATTTTGCATGTTTGTAAATATTTGCTACACAGTATAATGTTGGGTCAACTATACCAAGCTATAACACCCTTGTAAAAAGATAATCGTGGTGAAGCAACATACAAGGATATGGTCTTGGTAAAGGGGGCTTCTCTGTGATATCTAACAGTGAGAAGTAGTAACCATTATTTACAGTGGATATAAAAAATGTACACACCCCTGTTAAAATGCCAAGTTTTTGTGATATAAAAAAATGAGACCATAAAAAAATGAGACCACAATAAATCATTTCAAAACTTTTTTCCACCTTTAATGTGACCTATAACCTGTACAATTCAATTAAAAAACAAACAAATCTGTTAGGGGAAAAATATAAAAAATAAAAAACATACAATAAGCTGGTTGCATAAGTACGCACACCCTTAAACTAATACTTTGTTGAAGCACCTTTTGATTTAATTACAGCATTCAGTCTTCTTGGGTAGGAGTGTATCAGCATGGCACATCTTGACTTGGCAATATTTGCCCACTCTTCCTTGCAAAAGCGCTCCAAATCTGTCAGATTGCAAGGGCATCTCTTTTGCACAGCCCTCTTCAGGTCACCCCATAGATTTTCTATATGATTTAGGTCTGGGCTCTGGCTGGGCCATTCCAAAACTTTAATTTTCTTCTGGTGAAGCCATTCTTTTGTTGATTTGGATGTATGCTTGGGGTCATTGTTGTGTTGAAAGGTGAAATTCCTCTTCATCTTCAGCTTTCTAGTAGACACCTGAAGGTTTGGGCCAAAACTGACTGGTATTTGGAACTGTTCATAATTCCCTCCACCTTGACTAAAGCCCCAGTTCCAGCTGAAGAAAATCAACCCCAAAGCATGATACTGCCAACACCATGCTTCACTGTGGGGATGGTGTTCTTTTGGTCATGCAAAGTGTTGTTTTTGTGCCAAACGTACCTTTTGGAATTGTGGCCAGAAAGTTCAACCTTGGTCTCATCAGACCATAACACATTTTCTTGATGTATTTTTTTGCAAATTTTAGCTGGGCCTGGATGTTTTTCTGTGTAAGAAAAGGCTTCCGTCTTACAACCCTACCCCATACTCCAGACATATGGAGAATACGGGAGATTGTTGTCACATGTAGTACACAACCAGTGCTTATCAGAAATTCCTGCAGCTCCTTCAGTGTTGTTGTAGGTCTGTTGGCAGCCTCCCTGATCAGTTTTTGTCTTGTCTTTTCATCAATTTTGGAGGGACATCCAGTTCTTTGCAACGTCACTGTTGTCCCATATTTCTCCACTTTTTGATGACTGTCTTGACTGTGCTGCATGGTATATCCAATGCTGTGGAAATTTTTTGTACCCTTCTCCTGACTGATACTTTTCAACAGTGAGATCCCTTTGATGCTTTGTAAGCTCTCTGCGAACCATGGCTTTTGCTGTAGCAGGCAACTGAGTAAATGTCAGGAAAATCCTACTAGGACAGCTGAACTTTATTTGGGGTTATTATTTGGGGTTAATCAGAGTCTCTTTAATTGATGGCAGGTGTGTACCCAAGAAAACTGAATGTGTAACTAAATCACAAGGTGCTTCAACAAAGTATTAGTTTAAGGGTGTGCACAGACAACAAAGTATTAGTTTAAGGGTGTGCACATTTATACAACCAGCATATTGTACATTTTTTATTTTTAAAATTTTTCCCCTAACAAATTTGTTTCTTTTTCAATTGAATTGTACAGGTTATAGGTCACATTAAAGGTGGGAAAAGTTTTGAAATGATTTATTGTGGTCTCATTTTTTATATCACAAAAACCTGGCATTTTAATAGGGGTGTGTACACTTTTTTATATCCACTGTACATGCTAGCAAGTATAGCTTTGTACACAGTTTAAAGGGGAAGCAACATATAGAAACACAAGTTTTATTATTTGTCAAAGAATCTAGACCACATTGGTGTATACTGATGGTAATACAACCTCAGGTTAGGTCCACTGTTTATGGTTGAATTCATACAGCTTCTAGATGGTAAGAAGTGATACATGTAACCAAATTAATACAGCCTGTAAATGCTATTATGTGTGTGTGTGTAGTACAGTTAATACAAGTGAGGGGTGAGAAACTGAAGTTCTTTGGTATTTGATGTACTGTTTAATGGAGAAGTAATACACAACAAAATGGTCTTGTCTGTAAAACATACAAGATCATGTTTCTGAATGTTGTTGTGCATTGTAAAAATTATAAAGCCTAAGGTACCGTGGTCTATGCACAAGTGAATTGGTGCAGCCTCCACATGCCATGTTATAAACTATCAAAATAATATAGCATCAGATGTTATTCTGTGCATAGCAAAATGAATACAGATGAGAATAAAAAAAACTGTTATGTTGTGCATTATATAATTAATACAGTCACCAATTTCTATTCTGCACATGGTAACATTAATGCAGATAGTGGATGGGAAACTGATAAAATGTTCTATGTATGGTAGAATTATGTTCTGTCTATTGTAAAATTAATACAGAACATGGTTGGGAAACTGATAAGCTGTGCATGATAGAATTAATACAGGATTACTAAGTATTCAAAAGTAATCCAAGCAGGGTAGACAAAAGGACTTTTGACTGGAAACAGACTGTCCACCCTGCTTAGATTACTTTTGTATACTTAGCAATTCTTTATAATATTTCAAATTATATATTTTTTATTATTTTTTGGCTTAGAATGAGTTTAAGTTTGTTACTTCTACTACCATTATCTGATCTGATTACTATACAGTGATTAACTAGATATATATGGATAAAAATCTTCCAAACAGACAAGTTTCTTACACTGTTTTGTTTTTGGACCTAGTATACTTCTTTAGTCGGTTGTTTGAGACTTTGAGGATACCACTGTGATGGAGATTACTTGTTTTTTGAACATTTATAAAACATTTACTTATTTAGTTTAAAAATCAGTAATTTTCTTTTTTTTATAGCACTTCTTGTTTTGAAGCAAAATCATGCCATTTTTTTCTCAGAACAAAATTGTTTAATGCTGCACTAAAATAATTTTTACAAGTGCAGGCTTACATCAATACATTTCAGATGCCATTGTCCCTGCTTTTGAACTGTTGAATGAAGCTATATGTGCTGTATAAGGCCAGGCATTCAAATGTCTTGTTTTGAAACATTTATGAGAAAATGTGAAATATTTGTACATGAGATCAAATTAAGGTTAGATAATCCAAAATTTAGTAAACATTTACTTTGAAATAAAAAGTTCAGCTGTCAGTTCTTTCAGGAGTAAGAAACGCGGGTGCTATCAAGATACAGTATGGAAAAACACTGCATAAAATAAATAATGTGCAGAATATATTCCCAACCGCTCACTCAGATCCAAAAACCAAAATCTCCTTCAGGTCCACAAAACTGCACAACCTCCTGGCCATCTACTGCTGTCCCACTCCTTAGCTAAACAGTGGAACACTCTTCCCACACATCTACGCAACATACCTAACCATACAAATTTCAAATCTCAGCTACTGTCTCATCTTTCTTCCAAATGGGAATACCCTTGCCACGCTCCAACTTAAACTCCTCTCCCACCCCCTAAATCCACCTTGCATTGACTCATCCAACTACATCTAATATTACTTCATCCCACCCAAAACAATCCCTCCTCTACCAAAAACTAATTTTCTCTCTAATATCTATTGTACTATACTCTCCAATCTCAAATATACTATTACCCTCTCCATGCATAATATTTTCCTAGCCTACTAATGGCTAGTAGCTATATATTTTGAAATGTAAAACCTACAATTGAGTTTATAACAATATTCACTTTATGTAAATGTTGAAATTTCTGCATTGAATTATGTCTTTCATTTTTGTAACATTGTGACAAGCCAGTTGCAAATATCATGGAGCTTATCTGTAAATGTTTAATTAGCTGTATGAACTATGTCCTTATGTAACATGTGAAATGTAACTTGCAATTATTGTGGAGCTTTTCTCCCTGGGCATCCACTGAAAATGGGCTCTTCTTGGCCCAGTGGACTTCCCCGGTCATCAAATTTAAATAAATAAATAAATACTGTATTACTATATTAAACATTACACTGAAAGACTCCAGAGAATGGGAATGAATCTGCAAGACTGTTGTACGTTTATGAGATAATTAAAGAAACCAGCAATAACAGAATGTCACTAAACCACAAAAGCTAACATCCAGAGCAAAAATTAATAATGTGACATATACTTTGTGCTTAATTAGTAACATTGATTTAGCAAGTAATTTTCACAAAACAGCATAATGTGTTGTACATGTACACACACTGTCTCTCTCTCGCTCTTTCTCTTATCTAATGTAATATGCTTCTGGCCAAATATGTTACATTTTTAGAATGCTACTGTATGAATTACCTGTGTTTTTATGTCATAAACCTTTTTTCATGATGGCACACAAATACACACATAAAATAAAGGCTAACTATAGGTGCATGTGACTGCTGTCTGTCATGCACAAAGTATGGCCTGGCCCAAGAAAGGATTACCACTGAGAGTTTGATTTGAGTTTGTTCATCTTTACTTACAAGTAGCAACAGTTGTGACACTTTTCACAGTAACAATAATGGAATCTATACAGCAGGTGACCAGTTCTTAATTCCTCAATGGATATGATCAAACAATAGTAGGCAGTCAATTTTGAGACTATAACAGATGAATGTTGTAATAGTGCAACCAAAATTCAATTGCAATAGTAGTAGTATAGTAATTATTGTTACTGCCTCATAATGCTTGGCTCTCCATTTACTTCATCAGTTGCCTTCTGTGTGGAATCTGCAACCCCTCCCTGTGTAAATGTGGGATATTGCTGCATACTATAGTTTCCCCAGGTATGCTGTACAAGAACTGGAAATCCTGCAAATTGGTCATAAGTGAGCATGCCATTTTTGAGTGAATGAGTGACAGAAAGAGAGAGGAAGTGTGTGTGTGTGTGTGTATGTGTGTGTGTGTGTGTGTGTGTGTGTGTGTGTGTGTGTGTGTGTGTGTGTGTGTGTGTTTGTGTGTGTATGTGTGTGCACGCGTGTGTGTGCATGTTATTTATACATGATACATACTATACTGCTGAAATGCATATTGTAGTGACATACCACTTGATAAGCAATGGCTGCTTGGACTCGTGTGTAATATTCTTTTGAAATTTGTTTTACTTACTGTATAAACAATGCTGTTCAGCTGTGAGTTTACTGCACATTTACAAAAAGTAATGTGGTATGCTTCTGGGCCAAACAGGTTACATTTTAGAATGCTACTGTATGAATTACCTGTGTTTTTAAATCATAAACATTTTCCGTTGTTGGCACTGACGTCTTGGCAAAACTTTTGTCTCACCATTTTTGTAGGTACATTTTATGCTTTGGTCTTCAAAGGTCCTTGCTCACTGTATTACATATACATTCTGTCTTATTTTATTAATCTGTTTGTAACTATTTACTACCTGCACTGATAGCCACATAATTTTGCCATGAATTAGTCTGATGCTCATTTTCATGTCTTAGAACTGGAAACTGGTTTATACAGCAAGTAAAACCAGAACAAAAAGGTGGCATTTCATTACTCCCTAGACAAATGCCACACTAAAAACAATGACTGTTTCATATTTCACTCCAGTGACTCTTACTAACATTAGCTGCCTCCGTTCCTTACTGATGGATCACTGTCAGAAAATCCCATCACTCTATGACATTTACAACTTAAAAATAAAACTAAGTTATTAAGTAAGTGATTGATTTCAAATAAAATATTCTAGTTACAAACACAATAAACAGTTTTAAACCTATACAGAGGTATTCTGCATTCAGTTGATAAGATTTTTATTTGGAAAGCAGTGTTAATACCCAGAGATAGCTTTCAAACGACTCAAAAATAACGGACTTTATCTCAGTCTATTAGGTTTAAAACACAATCAGTTCAATGATGTTTTACTTCATATCGGACAATAATGGTTAAAAAAATGCTTACCAAGTTTTCTGCTAGCTTTATCAAAAAAAAAGCTGCTGAAACTGGATTGAGTTAAGCAGGGCTTATTAATGGGGCACAACTGATACCATTATTTTATATTAGTACAGATAACCCTTAAACGGATTAGACTCAGGTGGTAACCCTGTTTTGGTTTTGCCCATCGTGCACCTGCAGAAAGCCTCTTTTCTATCTATAATAATAAGAATACAACAGTTTCCTACTTTCGTGCTGCACACACATATTCTTGCTTTAAGAAAAATTTTGTTGCTTACTTAAAACTTATATCTTGTGCAAGCTACATCTCAAAAAAGCTTAAATGGCAGAGACTGTCACTCTTATCCAGTCTCACTTTAACCTGGAACTTCACAATGTCTTGGCTTATAGTATTGCTTTAATCTTAAAATGTTAAAATATTGAAACAAAAATGAACTTGCAATATATAAAATAAAAACTGCAGGTTTATTTTTCTTTAATACTTTAACATTTTAAGAGTAAAACAATAAGCTGAGATATAAGTGCCCAGAGGAGGCAGAAGTGCTGTTCTTATCTGTTGTCTGTTGCTATGGCTATGGCAGAAATTTGATGGCTGGTTAAAGCGAGACTGGATAAGAGGGAGTCTACTGTGCTTCTTTTTTGTAGGATGGCAAGCCCCCTGTACCCCTCAATGTGGGGAAAAGTCCCCTACACACCCCAAACCTATGTAAATTAATTCAAAGTGGCCATAGGCTTATCGAAAAGGGAATGTTCCAAGAAATGGCCATCTTGGACTTAGTATATGTAAGTCCGTTTTTTTGGCCATTCAGTCTCCATGTTTTGGGACTTGTTCTAGATGGTACCAACATTTCAAATGGTTACCCTTGTTTATTGCTGTTTATTAGGCAGCCAAGTATATTATTAATTTCCATGTTGGATATATTTTTCATTTTAGAAAGTACTTTTTTAGTAAATGTTCTTTTGTGATCATTTGGGGTCAGAGACCATCAGGGATATGGGGGGTTTGTATAGTTGTCTCTGGGTTGAAGTTTGCACTGAATTTGTTTCATAGTATTTTGGCAAATATCCACTGGATCTGAGAGGGTGTTTCCATTTTGAATGAGTTCTGAACATTGATGAGTGTTATTCCTCATCTTACTGATGTGACTAAAGAAGGATTTGTAGTTGTTTTTAGCTTCTGAAGCTAATGTTAATGCTAATATACAGTCATGGTTGGCAAAATGGTTAAGGTCTTTGTCTCTCATGCCCAAGGTACACTGTTTGATCCAGACCTCCAGCCAGTGTCTGTGTTGATTATATTCTCCTTATGCCTCTGTGGGGTCCCACTCAACTCTCAAAAACATGTTGAGTGTTTTCACCTCAAACTAACCCAACAGCACCCACTGGGCATCAACACAGACCCTAGGTGGTACCTATTGAGTGAAGAGTTATATAGACAACCACTTTAGGCATCAACTGTGCGCAGTTTGTGCAGTATCTTCTAGTTAGGTCTAATCACATTGTATCTGGACTATCCACTTGATGGTATAAAAATTGGCTCCAGGTATAAAAACTAATGTCACCAGAAATAGGTATTTGCCAGTGATAAGTGAGTTAAGGAACTTGCTTACTGTGACCTATGACAGGGACCCATGCTAATAGTGGGAGTAGTTTACATGCCTCAGTTGGCCACTATGTGTCTGTCATAAAGCCCAAGAGCCCTGGGTCAGTACATTACTGGCTAGCTGGTGTCCAGTTGCCCAGCTTGAGCTTCTGCTTACTGAGGGAGGTCTGGCTTGGATACCTATGGTGATAATAAACTCATTTAACCACCACATCTCTATCATGATTAGAAAATCCTTCTTCCTTACACAAATTATTAATTTCCAGTGAAAACTGGATGTAAAACCTATCAGCCTGCAAAACATTAACTAAAGCTTGCTACAAACAGTATAGGTTCACTGACAAAATTCAGCTTTGAAATGGATGACATGATAGTAAGGAGATGACTGGACATCCACTATATCCAAGAGACAAGATAGAAGGGCAGTATATCAAAGCCACTTAGCTTGGGATCCAGAGTATACTACACAGGGTGAGGACATACTAGAAATGGTATGGGAATTGTGTGGAAGGAGAGTCTTAATAAGACAGTGATGGATGTCATCATAATTTGTGACAGAATCACGGCAATCAGACCCCAGTGTAAGGATAGGATAGTACTCCTAATCTCTGCCTATACCCTACAGCAGGGTTGAGATACTGAGGATAACAATGCATTTAAGTATCAGTTGCAAGTCCTAGCTGGTGTCGGTAATGGGGGATATGAATGCTCATATTCAAATAGAGAGAACAGGCTATGAGGACCCTCTGCAAGTTGGGAGCCATAATTAACTCCCCAGGTGATACAGACATCCTACAGAAAGGCCTCACTGAGACCAACAACTGGTGTCAGAACCATGGCCTTAAGCTCAATGCCAAAAAATGTGTTGTCATCCCCTTTAGAAAAAACCCATTTCCCATGAATTACCACATCAATGGTAGTCCACTGAACACAGAAGGTGTTATAAGAGATCTGGGAACACAGGTTGACAGCAACCTCTCTTTTGACCATCACATTGCCACTGCGGTCAGAAAGCCCTTCTATGTGGCACATCTTATTACTAAGGGTTTTGCATCCAGGAAGAAAGAGGTCATTGTCTCCCTCTACTCTTCCCTCATTTGGCCAGTCATTGAGTACAATGTCCCATTTGGCATGTACCTCACTAGAGCCCTGCAACAACTGGAGAGGCCACAAAAGTACCTCACAAAGAGGATCCTAGACCTTAACCACTTGTCCTATATGGACAGACTCAAAAAACTCCAACTATTCTCTGTCTCATATTCCTGATTAGAGGCAATCTCTGCTTGACTTACAAAGCCATGTCTAACCCAGCTCTGTTAGAAATGCTACATCTAAAGAAATCCCAAACCCTCCACACCACAGGCTCCAGAGACCTCAACCTCATTACCACAATCAACAGAACTTGCTAAAGGGACAGGTTCATAACCCAAAAACTGCCCATGCTATGGAAAAGACTTCCCATACATGTCAAACAGAGCACCTCACTGGCCTTCTTCAAGAGAAATCTTGATGAGTGGATGGGAAATAGAAAATTCACCCGAGGGATCACTCCAGTGGCTCTACTTGACAGAGGCACTGGGAACTAAGGTCGGGTGGCACTATGCCAGGTTAATCCTATGGGCTAGGCTTGTAAAGGCTCCAGGGCCATTGGCCTAGTACACAGCTATGAACCTATGAACCTGGGTCCACATGGGTGGGGAAATAGGAATAAAGCAGGAGAGGCCATTCAAGACTTCTGACTAGCAAAAGGCTTAATGGTGGCCAACACATAGTTCAGCAAGACAGACAGTCACAAAATGATATACATGACTGGCCAATATGCAACTCAGACTTGTTCCTAGTAAGGAAAGGGCATTAGGGTAGAATCAGTGACTGCAAAGTCATTCCCAGTGGAACAAGTGACCCACAGCATAAACCACTGGTGGCTACAATCAGCTGCAAGCAGTGGTCAGAGAAGGCTTTAATGTCAACAGTGACTAGGCTGAAGATATGGAAGTTTACTGGAGTAAATGCACAAGAGTTCAAGGAAATACTCAGGGTTCTAGCACCTTAGAAAGAAGAGGAAATAGTTGGAGTTGAACAAGAATGGCAGCATCTCAAAGCAGCATATGTAAGGATTATAGAACAAACATGCTGCCCAGCCAGATATGGAAATGAGGTACACAAGGAAAGCTGGAACTGCAATGCTGAAGCCCAGGAAGTTATCAAGAGAAAGAGGAGCACAAGAAAAAGTGTGAAATAAAATAGATGGACCAAGCTAAGAAAGAATACTGATTGGCGAACAATGAGGCTAAGAGAACAGTCTCAAAAGCAAAGAGCAAGGTATCATAGGCACTCTACCAGCTTCTGGAAAGTGCCTTAGCAGATTGCACAAAGAAAGTCTACCAAGGTGCAAAGCGAAGACAGAAAGATAAGGATTGTCATCCAACACTCTTCATAAGGGATGCAGCAACAACCTGCCCACCAGTCCATGGGACATCAAAGGCAGACTAAAGGAGTACTTCCAGCATCTTCTAAATGAAGAAAACCACACAGAAGCTGTACTGCCTCAGACACCACCTACAATGAAAGAGGAAGAAGAGCTCACCATAGAAAAAGTAAGAACAGCACTAAGGAAAATGAAGTCAGGGAAAGCAGCAGGCTCAGATGAGGTCACAGCAGATATGATGAAGATGTTGGGTGAGTTAGGGGAGAAATGGTTCATGAGGGTACTTGTAGCAGTATGGAGAGAAAGGTGTATCCAAGATGACTGGAAAATAAACATTCTAGTGCCAGTACACAAGAACAAAGGGGACATTCACAACTGTAGGCAGAATACAGGTATCAAACTCCTGTCACGCTGCATAAAAGCGCTGGAAAGGATTACTGATAAACAAATATGCAGAGTAGTTGAAATTAAGACAGGAGATGAGCAGTTCGGATTCAGATCAGGATGCAGCGCAGACCCAATGTTTGCAGTGAGAATAATAGTTTAGCAGAAGCTAGAGATGACAAAAGAATACAACTGGCCATTCTTAGACTCTGAGAAAGCACTTGACAAGATCCTGAAAAAGCTGATTTGGACAATCCTGTGATGGTTTGAAGTCCCATAAATATTGGTAGAATTAATGCATGCTATATACAAGGAATCAATGACAAAAGCATGAACAGTGTTTGGACTCACAGAGGGGTTTCCAGTGGGAACGACTCTTGATCAGGATTCAGCTTTGAGCCCATTACTGTTCATACTGGTGACGAACTACAGCAGCAAGCAGGTCGGATGGGACAGATCACCAAAGCTGCTGCTTGCAGACATGTGTGGCATTACAGGCAGACTCTGAGCAAGAGCTTCAACAACTGACTGGGGAATGGAATGCAAAACTGAAGGCACATGAGATGAAATTCAGTGCAAATAAAAAAGTTGCCACAGCAACAAAAGGGGAAATCAGATGAAGAAGAAAACTGATACAGAAGAAAAAATTGTGGAACATGCTAACAACTTCAAATATCTGGGAGTAAAATAAACACTGCTACAACTGCTAAAGATGCCAATGGAAACAAAACCAACTGCAAGAAAAACCTTTGGCAGACCACCACAGCACCACGATCCAACTGTTAAAACCACAAATTTATTAAGTAAAACTGTAAAATGCAGGAATAAAAAATGGTCCGATAAGTGCTTTTGGCTAATATAGCCTTCTTCAGATCATGTTTGAGTCCTGCTACAGATTCTATTTAAAACCCAGATGCCCAATCACAAATGTAGGGTGGACCACGTATGCAAATGTGGATTCATAGTCTTAGTATTGATTGGAAGCATAGATGCCAGCTGCAGTTCTAGAAATTAGTCGGCAGCCAGTAACAAAGCATGCAGTGGTAACTTTCCTATTGGATAAGCTTCTTAGTTTTAACCAATTGTTTTCTTGGACATCTATCCCTGTGGTGATAGGTTACTATAGGTTTCATTAAGTCCAATCATCCTCTTATGGCTCATTGCCATGGCAACAGAAAGTGTATGTGGCAATTGGTATTAGCAGAGACAGCATATGCGGCTGCTAGAAGTTTTGTTTGTTTTATTAGAAAGGCTCACCCAGACTCTGCTACACTTAGCTGTGAAGGAAAGGTTAGTTTGCTTTTTATTGTTGTATTTTGTATTAGTTTATTGCCTTTTTATATTTTGAATACTGTGATTTGTTTTCTTTACCTTGTGTTTCACTTGTATTCTGCTTTTAACTGCATATTAAAACTTCAAAAGAGACCACAGCTCTGTCTCTTGTGAGTCAGGCAGAATTTTTTTCCCACTCTGTTACTATACTGTTCTTAAATACCACTGTCTTTCTAGTTGCCTGCCTCTTATGTAAATTGGACTATATATCTCATTTCCTCTCTGATTTCACTGGCTTGTGTGAGTAAGCACAAAATGATCATTTTGTGAAATCACTCCCCTTTGACTATTTAAATTTATTGGCCATCCTACTGTATTCCATAGTATCAGAATACAAAAGTGATCACCCCCTTTCAATCTATCTTGCTGTTTTAAAAATAGCGACTCTCCACTAAAACTTAACTTTTTAGACAGGTAAAATGTAAGTTACCTACTTTCACATCTAACTTCTCTAGTGCACACTGCAGTGTTTAGGATAAACCATTTTTTTCATCTTACCTTTAAGCATCCCTGTGACTAGCACTTGCTCTAATACCTGTTGGAAATCACTAGGAAGCCATAAACTGATACAAGCACTCAACTCTCCTTATTAATAAGGAGAAATTAATCATAGGCACTAAACAGCCTATAATTGCAAAGTACCTTGCTAAGGGAAGGGAAAACAGCTCCTGTACTTTTTAAAAAAGCACCAAACCAGGCACGTCCAAGGGTCAGCTTCTGGTGATTTCTCCTGCCCACCCGGTGAATCTGGGCATACTGGGGCAATGCAGCAATTACCTCATGTACACAGACAACCCTCTCCTTCTACCACCCAACACTACAACCTGTGAGAGATGCACTTACATAGCCAAACTGGAAGCAAAGCTCTCTCCACCCAAGATTGTGCTAGACTGTCAAGTGGAGAAGGTTAACACCCACAATACACCTCAAGCAACACATAGCCCTTCTAAACTCACACCACCAACACCCACTGATAACAACACTAAATCCACATATGTGGAGGCCCTTAACTGTAACCTCAAGCAACACATAGCCCTTCTAAACTCACACCACCAACACCCACTGATAACAACAATAAATCCACATATGTGGAGGCCCTTAACTGTAACCTGCCCAAGCAACAAGGACCTCTGAAGCTGAAACGCAAACAAACACCAATCACAATCAAAGTGCCACATAGCTCACAACACCAGTGTGCCGCCTAGCAACAACCCCTAAGGCAAGACAACGTACCTAACACTTTAGTCATAGGTGACTCTATAGTCAGGCACACTGATGTCCCACTCTCCAGGCTGAACAAGGAGAAAATTACAGTCAGCTGCCTGTCGGGTGCCAGGATCCGCCACATAACGCATGCATTCAAGTCACTCCACAACAAGTACAAATATGACGTCGTCATTGTCCATGTTGGAGTGAATGACTTGAGACGTACCTCCCTGGACTACATGAAAAGAGACATGGAAGAGCTCTCAGATCATGTGGCCCAGGCAGGTATGATCTTAGCCCTGAGTAGCATCCTGCCTTTGGCCAGAATGCTACCACACTATAAGGACAAAATGACTGACTTCAACGATTGGCTAAGGTTCTGGTATCATTCAAAGGGGATCCAGTATCTGTCTGCCTGGGACGACATGATCGACAGACCATGATGCTTTGCCAGAGATGGTCTGCACCTGTCGCCCCTGGGATTCAGGTTACTGGCTAAGGCTCTTACCACCCCTATAGTGCCTTTTTTTGGCAAAGTTCAAAGGACAAAACCACCGCTGTAACAGGTACAAGCATGCAAAATCTGAAGGTAATGCTACTCAATGCTAGAAGTCTAAACCTCAAAATGCACACTGTCGAGGCACTCCTAAAAATGGAGGACATCGATATCTGTGCAGTAACTGAGACCTGGTTCAAGGCTCCAGAGAGCACCCCTGCAATACCAGGCTACAACTCTTACCTCACTTTTTGGCCACCAAACCAGGATCAAAACACTAAAGGTGGAGGAGTGACCATATTCACCAAGGATATTCACACCACCAGGCTAGTTGCCCAACACAATGCATCTGAAATTGTCCAGGTGCAACTAACACTAGGTAAGACTACAATCCAAATTGTAGCTTGCTACAGATCCCCCACTATGCCCCAGGATTCTGACTACACCTTTCTAAACATACTGGAAAATATTAAGATACAAGCAAACACCTTAATACTGGGTGATTTCAACTACCCTGCCATTAACTGGGAAAACTACTCATGTACCAACACCTTTGCCCAACAGTTCTCGGAATTCATAAATTCCAATGCCCTCGATCAGCTAATCCATAGTCCCACCAGGGGCTCCAATATCTTAGACCTGGTAATTACCAACATGGGAAATCGATGCTCCACACCTATGGTCACCCCCTCGTTGGTCAAGTCAGACCATAAGCTAATCACTCTTAACATCCACATCCCACCCCCACTCCTAAGTAAGGAAACCTCCATAAAAAACTTTTCCAAAGCCAACTTCATGCTACTCAAGTCAGAAGTGACAAACTTCATGACACCCATGCAGACGGGAACTGAACGTTTGACTGCTGAGTCCTACACTAAGGCACTGTACGAGCACATCCACTCATGCATGAATCATGCCATCCCAAATAGAACCAAGATGCTCTCCTCCAAAAAAATGAAGCCAATCTGGTGGTCCCTTGCCATAAACAAACTTTACAACAAAAGGAAGAAATTGTGACAGAAAAGAGGAAAATCCCACGATGCAAAAAATTCCCTTACCAGCCTCAGTAAGAAGCTGAGATCCCTAGTAAAATCCTCCAAAGCTAGTTACAAAAATAAAATTGCCAAAGATTCCAAAGACAACCACAAGGCATTCTATAACTATGCCAAGAATCTAAATGGCAATGCTCAGATCTGCTCTGAGCTACAACAGAATGGCATTAAATATACTTATCCCAAGGATATTGCCAATATCCTGGCATATCGATTCAGTGCCAACTTCACCCCCTCTCACCCCCTAAACGGCCCATCTCAATATCAGAAGATTGCCAAATTCTGGTAATAATGGCCACACAGGTAAAAAACGCACTCTCCAATGCTAAGAATACAGCATCCATGGGACCAGATGACCTCCCGGGCTGTATACTACATGAACTACAAAATGAACTGGCACCTCACCTAAGTGTCATGTTTAATCATACCCTCACCTCAGGCTTCGTGCCCACTGAGTGGCGCACAGCTACAGTTATCCCACTCTACAAGGGGGGATCCACCTTGGATCCCAGGAACTACCGCCCCATCAGTCTGATGAGCCTGATCTGCAAGGCCATGGAACGTATTATCATGGAAATGATAAACAAAGATATTGGCAACCTTCAAACACTGGACCCCACCCAGTTTGAGTTTGTGAAGGGCCGATCTTATCTCCTCAACTTGATTGACTTCTTCAAATCAGTCTCCAGAGCCATGGATGAGGGTAAAGCAGTCCACACAGCTTATCTGGACCTCGCCAAGGCCTTTGACACCATCCCCCACTTTGGAATCATAGATAAACTTACTAAGCTGGGCATTAATCCATACATCACTCGATGGGTTACCAACTGGCTTACTGATAGAACCCACACTGTAAAAGTAGCTGACTCCAAATCCAGCTCCAGACAAGTGACAAGTGGAGTACCTCAGGGTTCAGTCCTGGGACCACTCTTGCTTGGCATCTACTTCTCTGAAGTACAGGCCAACACTAAGTGACTCTGGCTAACAAAGTTTGCAGATGACTGCAAACTGGGAGCTATTATTGAATCCCCAAATGATGTGGATACTCTACAAAAGGGCCTTACAGAAACAGATGCTTGGTGCCAGAGCCATGGGGTCAAGCTCAATGCCAAGAAATGTATAGTTATCCCCTTTGGGAAAAAACATGTACTCATGAATTACCACACAGGTGGCAGTACACTAAACACCGAAAGTGTGATAAGAGGCTTAGGGACACAGGTGGACAGTGATCTCACCTTCAATAACCACATCGCCACAACACTCAGGAAATCCTACTATGTGGCACACCTCATCACTAAGGCATTTTCATCCAGAAAAAAGGAGGTCATTGTCCCACTGTACTCATCACTCATTAGACCCATTATAGAATACAATGCCCCATTTGGTATGTACCTCTCAAGACATCTGCAACAACTGGAAAGGCCGCAGAAATACCTCACTAAAAGAATCACAGGCCTAAAGCAGATGCCCTATGCTGACCACCTTAAAAAACTCCAGCTATACTCTGTCGCATATTGTCTACTCAGAGGCTATCTCTGCTTAGCATACAAGGCCATGTCAAACCCAGAGCTGTTGGACATGCTACACTTAAAGAAATCCCAATCCCTCAGAGCCACACGATCCAGGGATCTAAACCTTGTCATCACAATAAACAAACCATGCTGCGGGGATAGGTTCCTGACCCAGAGACTCCCCAGTCTCTGGAATAGACTGCCCATAAATGTCAAGCAGAGTGCCTCCTTGGCCCTCTTCAAAAGGAACCTTGACGATTGGATGGGAGAAATGAAATTCACTCCGGGGATCATGTCAGTCACCCTGCTAGACAGTGGTCCAGGGAAGTAAATAGTATGGGAAGAAATAGCCAGGGAATTGTTCTGGCTAGGCTTGTATAGGCCCTAGGACCGATAGCCTAGTACCAACCTAAGAACCTATGAACCTATGAACCTATGTAGCAGCAGTAAATAAGAAACAATGCATCATGATGAATGAACTTTCTATGCTACACAGCCTCCTCAGGGCCCAATTCTCAGTTTCCTTGCTTTTAAAATAGGTCTTAATGGGATTACACTATTTAGGCCTGGAGGACAATGTGCTCTTAAATTCATAATCCAGTCGATTTCTCTAATTTCTGTCCGATTCTTTATATCGCATCCTCTTGGACTGGGTTGAATACATTCCAGGACTTTCAATTTAAACACATATGTTGGATTACAAACAATGTGCATAGCAAGCGCATTGCTTAAATCAACATTCCTTATATCTCTTCTATGACGTAGAATCCAATTCTTAAGGTGCTGATCAGTTTTTCCTATATAGAAAGCTCTACATGAGCAGCAATATGCCATATAGACAAGATGACAAGATGTTGACTGGTACAATTTGCGAATACATCAAAAACATAGGTACTATTAGAAATAGGGTGAATAAAGGTATTACTGCTGTCAATGTAAATACAAGCTTTACCCCTTTAGTATTACAATCAAACCTACCCTGCAAAGTGTACTGTTCATCCAATACAGTGAAAGTTTTTGTTGTCTGGATGAACTTACAATAGGGACATCTACCACATTTTTTCATGCCTTTATTAGGTATATAGGGTTTCAAATTCCTTTCTAGGATAGATTTAATATTGGGCCCTCTTCGATATGTTATTTTAGGTTTAACTGTTAGTTTGGACGTAAGGGTTGCGTCTTCATTAATAAGGACTGAATGACTACTGCTCCCTGTTTTTTAATGCATTCCCGGAGCTTTTCTCCCCGGGCCTCCACTGAAAATGGGCCAGGTTGACCCAGTGGACTTCCCCGGTAATCAAACTGGAAATAAATAAATAAATAAGGGCCTAATTTTTATTTAAAATGCTTCTTAGAGCACTTGCATCCTTAGAAAAGGTTGTTATAAAGCTAACATTAAATTCATTTTCCACCCTAGGATTTAAATTTATTATACTACTGTCCATGTCAATATTAACTTCAAATATATTCCTATTCAAAATAGGTTTGGATTGTCCTGTCATTCTCTTCCTCTCTACTTCCACTAAGACGTCATCCAAGAAGTGAGATGGATAGCCCTGCTTAATAAACATATTCCTCAATGTTTGGCATTCACTGTCAAAATCCCGATTAAGGGAATTCATTCTGGCAGCTCTTATGAGCTGCCCCTTCACCACAGCACTCTTTTGATATGTCGGGTGGTTGCTGGTAAAATGAAGAAAATCATTGGAATATGTAGGTCTTCTATATATTCAGGCTATGTACCTACTATTAATGCTGTCTTTATTCAATTTCACATCTAAGTAGGCCATTTCTTGCTTGTCAAACTGAAAGGTGAATTGTAAAAAGGAGGTCAAGTTTGACATTTCCTCTAGCAATTTATTAACTGTTTCTAGGTCCCCTTTTATTAACAAAAACATGTCGTCTAAAAATTGTGTATACCATCTCACATTATTCTTAAACATGGTATTGGGAAACAGAAAATTATTTTACCAAAAGGCCATGACACTATTTGCGAAGCTGCCCCCGCAAGGTGACCCCATGGCAACTTCACTCTTCTGCAGGTAATAATTCTTGTTAAATAAAAATAAATTATTTTCCAAAATTAGTTCTAACAGATCTTCTATTAGGTTCAGTTCATTACCATCAACAACTTTTTCCATTAGGAATTCACTTACCTAACTAATACCCAAAGTTTGTGGTATAGCAGTATATAGATCTTTGACATCTATTGTCAAAAAGTCATATTTTGGATTGTATTCTACCTCGTTTAATGCCTGTAAACAAAAACAGGAATCCTTACAAATCTGAGATTCAGTAACCAGGTGTTTCTTTAGCATGCCATCTACCATTTTGGCACAGGCATATGTGATACTGTTTCTGCCATCCACAATAGGTCTAATTGGGGGGATTTACCAAATCTTTATGGATTTTGGGGATTCCAAATTTTACAGGTGTTAAAGGGGCTGCCACAGATAAATAGTTACTTGTGTCAAGGCTAATCCTACCTTCTAAAAACAAGGCATTGATGGTATTTTTAATTTTCAAAGATGCCCTATTTACTTCATTGATAGTAACTCTTTCATAAGCTTCGCTATCTAACATAGTGGACATCCAAGAACTGTAATCATTTTCTTCCATGAAAATCAAACCCCCACCCTTGTCGGGTTGCATGACACGTATGTTAAACAATTTTAGTTCAATAAGATCCTGTATTTCAGAATATTGCAAACTGGCATCATGTTGTTTATAATTTTCCCTGGATAAAACATTTCTGAAATCCATTTCACAAAGTTTCTCAAAAATACCCAAAGTTGCATGCAATAGGGGGTTGAACAGGCTTGAAATTCTAGGCTCACTTGTTGTTAATGAGTTGCTACCCAATAAAAGATGGACGTTCAGTTTCCGTAAATATATTTTTAAATCAATTAAAGTCCTAGAAATGTCTGCCCTTTTTGTAGGTACAAAAGAGAGCCCATGTGCTAAAACCTCTATTATTTCAGGTCTCATAGGTTTTCTAGTAAAATTATAAATTTTAAAGTCACCTTCTTTGTTCGTATGGATGGTAACCCCTCCACTTTCATTTATATTGGCTGACATCCCCTCCAAAGTAATGGCCTACTTAGATGTGAAATTGTATAAAGACAGCATTAATAGTAGGTACATAGCCTGAATATATAGAAAACCTACATATTCCAACGATTTTCTTCATTTTACCAGCAACCACCCGACATATCAAAAGAGTGCTGTGGTGAAGGGGCAGCTCATAAGAGCTGCCAGAATGAATTCCCTTAATCGGGATTTTGACAGTGAATGCCAAACATTGAGGAATATGTTTATTAAGCAGGGCTATCCATCTCACTTCTTGGATGACGTCTTAGTGGAAGTAGAGAGGAAGAGAATGACAGGACAATCCAAACCTATTTTGAATAGGAATATATTTGAAGTTAATATTGACATGGACAGTAGTATAATAAATTTAAATCCTAGGGTGGAAAATGAATTTAATGTTAGCTTTATAACAACCTTTTCTAAAGATGCAAGTGCTCTAAGAAGCATTTTAAATAAAAATTAGGCCCTTATTTATTTATTTATTTCCAGTTTGATTACCGGGGAAGTCCACTGGGTCAACCTGGCCCATTTTCAGTGGAGGCCCGGGGAGAAAAGCTCCGGGAATGCATTAAAAAACAGGGAGCAGTAGTCATTCAGTCCTTATTAATGAAGACGCAACCCTTAGGTCCAAACTAACAGTTAAACCTAAAATAACATATCGAAGAGGGCCCAATATTAAATCTATCCTAGAAAGGAATTTGAAACCCTATATACCTAATAAAGGCATGAAAAAATGTGGTAGATGTCCCTATTGTAAGTTCATCCAGACAACAACAACTTTCACTGTACTGGATGAACAGTACACTTTGGAAGGTAGGCTTGATTGTAATACTAAAGGGGTAGTCTACCTAGCACTGTGTCAATCATGCATCTGTTTTTATGTAGGGAAAACAGAAAGACACTTCAAACAGAGAATATATGAACATCAATACAGTATAAACAAACAAAATAGTACAAATGCCTTGGCTAGACATATTATAGACAAACCTAATCATCAGTTTAAATATTTGGTAATCGAGCAGGTAGTACCCAATATTGGGGGGGGGGTCCATGGACCTTGAATTTAGAAGAACACGAGGTCTTATGGCAACTAAGACTCAATGCACATTCATACCCCGAACTAAATAACTACTGCTCCCTGAAATGTATTTTAAATTTGAAGTCATTATTAAGATGAATATAGATTTAAAATAAAAAAATATGTATGCTATTTTACATTACTGTTAACATACACAAATATATTAATTCTTGCATTATTGTGAATAATATCAGATATAGGTAGTACAATAATAGAATTTGATTTTAGTAAGGAAATAATTGGATTTTGGGTTTGTGATGTCATTTATTGAAAACTGGATCTAAGTGCTTACTTGTATACCTTTTACTTGTCTGATGAAGTTCATTTAATTTATGTGAACGAAAGCGCTCACATTAAAAGGTTTTACTTAATATTGATGTGTTATTGGATTCATTATATGCTACAAGGTGTTTTGGACTCCTGAAACAAGTATTTGTTTGAGTTTACAGGATGCCTTTGTCTTCTGACACCATTTTCCAGTTCTTTTGATAACTCCTCGATGTTCATAGATTCATAGGTGTATACTAGGCTAATGACGACTATGGCCCTTATAAGCCCAGCCATGCAACCCAAATGTGACCCACACATTTGATTTATATAGAAGTGATTTACTGACTACCTCTGTCCATCAGAGACATAGGCATCAGACCAGGAGTAAATTCCCAGTTACCTATCCATTGGTAAAAGGTGTGCTTAAAAAGGGATTGGGAGGAACTCTGCTTCAGAGATAACAGGATGTCTGTTGTAAAGAATGTGAATTCTCTGAGAAACATATCTGTCTCTCCACCATATCCTATTTATGTTTGCTGTTTCTTTTGTGGATAAGCAAAAAGTGCATCAAAACAGGGTCCAAGGATGCCTTGTATGCCATGCAAAGATCACCTCTCAGAAATCTGTATGATACTGAGTAAAGAGATAGGGCTTTGAGGTGATCAGCTTTGGGCATTCTTTTACTCCCTGTATTTTTTTTTTTGTAAGGAAGTTTTGTGCACATTCCATTTGCTGCATGTGTCTGGTCAGGTACATATTGAAGGGAACATTATACTCTATGATGGGTCTGATGAGGGCTGAGTACAGTCTAACGATGACCTCTATGGACCTAGATACCATGGCCTTACTTATAAGTTCAGTTACATAGAATGATTTTTTTTTACTACCTTGGACACATATTGGTGGAAGGCCAAGTTCCCTCTACATGAGTTCCCAGATCCCTGACTAGTGAATCAACTTTTAGGGTGTTTATTGATGACATAGTTACCCTGGATGGCCGACTTCCCAAAACTTACTATAATTAATTTCTTAGTATTGTGTTTTAAACCATGGCTTTAGCACCAAGCATTTGTCTATGCTAGACCTTCCTAAAGAGTGTTCTCATCTTTAGTGACACTCCCACTTTGCAATCATCTGCAAACTTGGTTAGCCAGAGGCCTTTGATATTGCCTTTGACATCTGAGAAGGAGATGCCAAAGAGGAGTGGACCCAGCACAGAGCCCTGAGGGACTCCACTGGTGACCAGCCTCTTTGTAGTGGTGGCCTCACTAATCCTAATCTTTTGGTCCTATATGTGAGCCAGTTAGCTATCCAGCATGTTATAAAGATGTTTATGCCCAGTTCTGCAAGATGTTTGACAATGTCTGAGTGGGGTATTGTATCCATAGCTCGTAACCTCTTAGCACAAAATATCTGGACAAAGCCAAAAATAATGGGGGGGGCAAAGCCCCCAAAATAGGGACACATTTTAAATATTGTTGTTATAAACAAATTTTATGAGGTACAGACCAAAAATCTGGACATTCTGCAAAAATCTAGACAGTTGAGAAGTATGATTGCATCAAATGCTTTAGCCAGATATAGGTAGGCAGCACTTACCATTTTCCCTTCATCCATAGCCTTAGTGACCTTTTCAAAGAAGTCCACCAGGTTCAGTAAGCATAACCTTCCTTTGATAAAGCTAAGTCAGACTAATGAGTGTGTAGTTTCCAAGTTAGTTCTGTTAAAGGTCTTCCATTATGAAGGGGGATGACTGTCTCAGTCCTCCATTCATGTGACACTTTTAAGACGATAATTAAATAGGACTCCAGGGGTCCTGTTAAGTCATATTTTAGACTGTTCAGGAGGCATCCCGGGATGTTATCATGGCACATTGAGGCTGTGTTCTTGGCTTTAGTGAGCTCAGCCAGTACATGTTCCCTAGTTATAATTGGAGAGGTTATGTTTGAAGATATTTCTTGGGGGATGGTTGGGGTTGGGGTGGGGGCGGGGGGTAAAGTTAGAAATGACTTTGTCTGCTAACAGGTTTTCTATTTTGCCAGGCTCAGTGAATGTGGCAGCAGTTCTGCGCATTGCTGTGTGCTACCCTTAAGGTTTCTGACATAGCTGAAGAAGACCTTATGGCTTTCTTTCACCTGGGAAGCTATCTTAACCTTAAAGCTGTCTTTGTTTGACTAATTATCCCTCCCAGTTGCCTATTTAGTTTGATGAGAGAGTTTTTATCTTTACAGAAATTACCTTTCCTGATTTTTGCCATAATTATTTTCCATTTTGTTGTATATCCTGTTTAATTTGGGATGCCACCAGGCAGTTTGTTTCTGGGGCTGCTTCTGTGCTTACTTCTGGTAGGCACAGCAGCCTTAATGCAGCTATTTTGTATGAAATTTCTGAGAACAATTCTGAGTAGACTGCTGTGTTCTCAGGGTTTAGAGGGGCATTGAATTTTGACAAGCTATCACTTAATAAAAGGTAATTTGCCTAGGAATAGTTCCTAACTGTTACTGGTTGTACTAGGATTATGATTTTGATTTTGAAGGAGACGGGTTTTTGGTTGCACCTTACCAGGGAGGATGAGACACATGGAGGGAAGGGGGCAGTGTTCTCCTATATTTGTGACAACAAGTCAAGTATGTTGGAGCCTCTCATGGACATATTCACCATTTGGTCAAGGGTGTTTGTATTTACAAAGTCCAGGAATCTCTTTGTCTATAGATTTGAGGCCATGTAGGATTCCTAGTCTATAGAGGGGTAATTAAAGTCTCCCATGAGAAGGGTGTTAGGTGGGATGGTAAGTGTTTCCAGTAGGTCCATATATGACTGTGAGCTTCTTGTGACATGAAGGGTGACCTATAGCTGTCTAGGACATGGTAGGGGATTTTGTCTATGGTGGTCTGCACATGGAGGAACTACAGCATGGCATCCTGTTTGACCAAACTAGAGGTATGCTTGTTATTAATGTAGATTGAGACACCTCCACCTTCAGCCTTGTCTGTGCAGCTACTGGTCTAAAAGTGTGGAAGGCGCTCGAACCCTGCACTGCTGGGGGTACTATCTGCCACTTTAAACCATGTCTCAGTAACCCCACAGATATCTATATTCTTGAGTGTGTGGAGGGCTTGGAAGGAATGCAGTTTTTTTATTTAGGCTCCTGGCATTGAGCAATAACACCCTGAGGTTCAATTGAGTTGATTTTGCTATGTTGATAGATTTGTCTATTTGGCATTAACTAAAAAGGCACTATGGGGTGGATAAAGTTTTAGCCAGTATTCAAAATCCTATAGGGGACAGGTGCAGGCCATCCTTGGCAAAGAAACGTGGTCTGTTAACCATGTCCTCCCAAGCTGACAAATGTTGGATCCCCTTAGTTAGGGCAGAAAGACAGCAAGTTGTTGAAATCAATCATTTTTGGCTTATACTGTGGTATCATCCTCTATGATGGTAATATGCTGTCCAATGCAAGGCTCATACCAGCCTGGGACACCTAGTCCAAGAGTTCCATAATGTCTCTCTTCATATAGCCTAGGGAAGTATGTTTCAGGTCATTTACATCTACATGAACTGTAATGGAATCATACTGGTATGTGTAATGCAATGACTTGAGTGCTTGCTTGATTTGGTGAATCGTGGTTCCAGGTAAGCAACTAACTGTTATCTTCTCCTTGTTCAGCCTGATTAGAGGGGCATGAGTATGTCATAATATGGAGTCCCATATGATGAGAGTCCTGGGAAGTATGTTTGCTTAACTTAGGAGCATAGTGTTTCAGGATCTATTGAGAGTGACTGTATGTCTGGTGTTAGGTGTTGTTTTTTCTGAGTGCCTTAGTGCTTGCTGAGGCATAGCTTTGCCAACAGGTGGTCTAGATGATCTTTGTTGTTTAGGAAGATTGCTTTTATGTGCCTCAGAATATGTTAGTCTATGTGTGTGGTGGGTATTGTGTATGTTGCTTCAACAACCTGATGTGCTCTTGCATGCAAGAGTTTAGCCTCCAGTGTCATTGTGTAAGTACACCTCTCAAATACTGTGTTCATAGGTTGGTACTAGGCTATCAGCCCTAGGGCCTATACAAGCCTAGCCATAACAAATCCCTGGCTATTTCTTCCCACACTATTTACTTCCTTGTGCCTGCTTCTTTAAGGATTAAGTGTTTTCTCTTTAAGGATTAAGTGTTTTTCAGTAAACATGAGACAAAAGCTGCATTGTGTCAAGATGCCTATACCCACCAAGCTGGCTAAAGAGAAGGTAGGAAACTGCATAACCATGCTGTCCAGTCCTTTGACTGGTCACCTGCAAGAGGGTGGTGAACTGGGGTTAAAAGTGATTTACTGGGGCATATTATGCTAAACAGTACAAAATTCTACTAACTTTAATGTTTACGCAATATTCAGTTCTACTAAAGCTATAGGTATTACTACTCTACGTTCAACTAACTGCTCTTGACTTGAGTGACTTTAGCTTTGCTGTAGACTTTAAGAAGTTTTTCTTTTAATATACAGTTTATTTATGCTTTTTGACCATCATGCCGATTTGCTCATAAATTTCCCATTTTGTTTTGTTCTTATTAAGACAGCTAAATTAATACATTTATCCAAGTGAAAATAGAGTTTATTTGCACAGCCACATGCTGCATCAACATATTGGGAAATACAGCTATATTTGAATTTGGAGACTTCGTCATATAATTTTAGAAGATTTGTATTGTCAAATTCATTGAATTCAGTGATATTTGGATCTGAAGGTTTCAAGGTTTTGATGGAGAAGATTACCAGTTTGTAACTGGACTTAACCACTGAAATAAATTCCATGGAAACAGTACATGTTTATGCCAAGTTTGTAAAGACCAGCTCACAGGTTCATAGGTTGGTGCTAGGCTATCGGCCCTAGGGCCTATACAAGCCTAGCCATAACAATTCCCTGGCTATTTCTTCCCACAATATTTACTTCCTTGGACCCCTGTCTAGCAGGGCGACTGACGTGATCCCCGGGGTGAATTTCCTATCTCCCATCCAATCATCAAGGTTCCTTTTCAAGAGGGCCAAGGAGGCACTCTGCTTGACATGTATGGGCAGTCTATTCCAGAGTATGGAGAGTCTCTGGGTCAGGAACCTATCCCTCCAGCATGTTTTGTTCATTGTGATGACAAGGTTTAGATCCCTGGAGCATGTGGCTCTGAGGGATTGGGATTTCTTTAAGTGGCGCATGTCCAACAGCTCAAGGTTTGGCATGGCCTTGTATGTTAAGCGGAGATTGCCTCTGAGTAGATGATATGTCAAAGAGTATAGCTGGAGTTTTTTTAGATGGTCAGCATAGGGCATCTGCTTTAGGCCTGTGATTCTTTTAGTGAGGTATTTCTGCAGCCTTTCCAGCTGTTGCAGATGTCTTGTGAGGTACATACCAAATGGGGCATTGTTCTCTATAATGGGTCTAATGAGGGATGAGTACAGTGGGACAATGACCTCCTTTTTTCAGGATGAAAAGCCTTTAGTGATGAGGTGTGCCACATAGAAGGATTTTCTGACTGTTGTGGCGATGTGGATATCGAAGGTGAGACCACTGTCCACCTGTGTCCCTAAGTCTCTCATCACACTTTTGGTGCTTAGTGTACTGCCACCTATGTGGTAATTCATGGGTACATGTTTTTTCCCAAAGGTGATAACTATACATTTCTTGGCATTGAGCTTGAGCCCATGGCTCTGGCACCAACATCTGTTTCTGTAAGGCCCTTTTGTAGAATATCCACATCATTTGAGGATTCAGTAATGGCTCCCAGTTTGCAGTCATCTGCGAACTTTGTTAGCCAGAGTCCCTTAGTGTTGGCCTGTACTTCAGAGAAGTAGATGCCAAACAAGAGTGGTCCCAGGACTGAACTCTGAGATACTCCACTTGTCACTTGTCTGGAGCTGGATTTGGAGTTGGCTACTTTTATAGTCTGCGATCTGTCAAGAATATTTCGTCCGTTAGTGGGTTATTTCACAATTTGGTCCAGGGAATTCTTGTTTATGGCAGCTAAGATGTTCTGGGCATATCCCACGTTTGAGGTATAGGTTTCCTAGTTAATGATCAGGTAAATAAAGTTTCCCAGGTTGATGGAGTTTATGTTTATAGGTAGTTAATCTAGAATATTTAGAAATCTAACATGCTTTTAAAGAGGCATAGAGGGGGTCCTGCAGCAAACTATGATTTGATGATTGATCCTGTTTGGTGTGATTTCACTCTCAATGAGATCTTTTTGTGGGTATCTTGAAATCTGCCTTGAGGTAGTGTGGTCTCTAACAAGTATGGATATGCTAGCACAGTTCCCATCAGGTCTAAATGCATGGTATATGCAAAACTCAGGTAAATGGTGAGTACTCTCTGAGCATTTAAACCACATTTCAGGAACAACACACACACACACACACACACACACACACACACACACACACACACACACACGCGCGCGCGCGCGCACACACACACACACACACACACACACACACACACACACACACACGTGCTCCAAATGTAAGATGGCCTTAAGATCAGGTAAGTTGTTATTTAGACTCCTACCATTGAGCAGAGCTACCATGGTGTAGTGTTGTGCTTGATTTGTATTGCTAGTTAATTTGGGACATGTTTTAGCTGGACCTTGCCTAAAAAAGCACTATGAGGGTAGCAAGGACTTTCACTATGAAAAGTGCAATCTGTCCCTGCCAGAGCAGTTTCTATTGTCAAGCATCTCATCCCACACTGATAAATACTGGATCCCCTAGAGTGGCACCGGCTATTTAGCCAAGTGTTAAAAAACAATCATCTTTTATTTGGGAAAGGAAGGATTCTGTTCAATACTAAGATCCTTCCTGTATTGACTTTCAAAATGGCTGCACACTAAGTAACAGTTTAATTTCAGCTCTCCCAGTGTGAAAAAAGAAACACAGAAAAGAGAACCAGTGAATTTGTCTTTTTGGGTAAATTTCATTTACTGGCTAGTAAGTGCACTGCCCAGATGATAGCAAAGAGAAATTTAGATAACCTGAGAAAAGTAACCACAAAAGGTAAGGAAAAAAAAATAGCTGGGAAGAATCCTGCATCTATTGAGCAAAAAGCAGTTCAAACTCCAGCCTTGGTGCAAGATATGACTTCCAGTAATCTAGAGGAAAAAAATAAGTCAAATGTGCTCAGAGCTGATTAAAAGAAATTAAACACTGAAAGAGTATATCAAGTCAAACAACAAAAGGCTGGAAAATGGAAGAAGCTTTAAACAGAAATTCAGATGAACTGATAAAATTGCAAAAAATCAGAGGTCAAAATGAAGAAAAGGCTGGCTGACTATGAAACTGCTCAAGAAGAGATGTTTCAAAATGGTAGAATAAGATGACATAGCATGTAGGGAAAACCTGAGATTTTCTGCTGTGCCAGAGAAAATGGAATGAACAAACTGTATTAATTTTATGAAAGCACAACCAAGCAACTGGACTGGTATTCCAAAGCAGGAGCTGTTAACTGAAAGGGCACATTGTGAGTATGTTCCAGACCTTGCCATGAGAAAGTAGTCAAGACCTCTTAACAGTAAAGATGCAATTCTTACAGCAGATAAAGTTGATTTTGGCAAAACTACAGCAGATGGACAAAGTGCTAAAAGGTGGAGACAGTAGAGTGTTTGTGGAAAATGATTACTCACTGCACACCTGGCAGAAGAGAAGTAAATTTATTCCTGCAATCAGGAAATGTTGAGAAGCAGTTGTCAGACTCAAGCTGCTGTATCCGGCTATCTTCAGAATATTTTTTCCTGGCAGATCAAAGTCATCATTTGAGGCAGAAAATGCTAAAGAGGAAATACAAAAGTTTGTCCAACAAAAAGTGAGCTATTAAACAGGAAATGATTCTGCTTCTTATTCTTCTGATAATAAAGCTCATAGAGAGACTACGCCAGTGAAACCTTTTCCAATGTTCAAAAGGAAAATGCTTGAGAAACAGAAAAAAAACACAAGAGTTGACTAGAAGAACCAAGAGTACATTGGAAATGAACCAGAGAGTGGAGCTGGGAGAGGGAGATCAACAGGAAAAAAACAGCAACTCAGAAATTAATGAGTAAATGCGGGATTGATTACAAAGCATCAATCACATTTGTGAAGTATGGAAGAACAAGAAAACCTGGAAATATCAGACTTTTTGATTTTGTTAAACTTGTAGAGGATTTTAAAGTATATGCTCTACTTCATGTCATTAACGTTTGGAAGAACATTAAAGAGAGAGGAAGAAGAAGGAAAGAGGTATGTGTAAGTAAAATAACATTTGTTCTTAACAGTACTGACATAAAACATGACATATACTGCAGGTTATACAGTAAAGCTTTTTTGGTTATTTTTGTGTGTAATAGGGATACTAAAGTAAAGAGTTGCCTTTTTCCTTCTTCTTTCTTTCTTCTTGTTCAGTTTTAAGAACTGCAGGCTCTGCAATGTAAAAAGAAAAGAAAACCTGGACAATTGAGCATGATATAAGTAAAACTGATATGATTTTTCTTACTTTTGCATAGGGGAATAACTGGATTAAGGCCCTTGGCTTGATCTAACAATAAGTAAGTTTTAAGTGAAAGCGAGTAAATTTATTTTATTTTACATTTGGTAACTGGGAAAGTCTGACTGGACACAAGTCCTTTTTCAGTGGAGGCCCGGGAAGAAATGCTCCACAGAACAAAATTTATATAGAACACAAATAAGTTAACAGTAATATGATTTGATTATAGAACACAAATAAATCAACAGTAATACAATTTGATTAAGGTACATACAGAATATATACAGATACATCAAATATTAGAGAATATAAGCTATGCAAATACAGATAAATCAACAGAATACATATAGTTAAGAAACTATTCTGATTCATCATAAATAAATTGAATGTGATGAAAAGTTTTCGTTTAACAAATAAATGTTCACAGTGTAACACAAGAAGCTTGTAGCTGAAAGCAGTTGTGTATTGGTTCTCATGTTTCTATGGAGACATACATTTGTATTAATAGCTTATAGGGGTGTTCTGGGTGTGTGTTTTTTAGGGTTTTCCTTAAAACAAAAAGTCTTGTAAGATGTGACACAGGTCCAAATGGATATGGCAAGAAACAACTGTATAAAAGATCAACCTGCCAAACATTAGTGTATGCATGTAGCATGAAAGCTGAAACTATAAAAGCCATTATACATAACAGGAGGTGATAATAATGTCCTATCATAATGGAAACACTTTCTATATTATCTTGGAATATGAATGGTCTCACAGCTATATACAAAAAGAAAAAGTAGTGAACTATATTTAAAAATGCAGAGTACAAATAGTTATGCTACAGGAGACACATTTGGAAAGAACTGAGCATGTGAATTTAATAAAGAAAGGATTTCAAGATGGTTATTCAGTGGAATATCTGGGACAAAAGAAAAAAAGGAACACATACCAATTTCTAGAGAAACTCCAATAGTGATAGAAGAGGGGAAAAAAGATAATAATGTTAAATTTGTAGTAGTTCGGGGCTACTGGCAAGAGAGGAGGATTATGTTGGTATGTATTTATATTCCACTTAAAACTGCTATGATGCAGCTTAAGAAAATTCTGGGAGAAATAGTTAGCTTTCAGCAGTGAATATTACTTATAAATGTGGATGAAATTTGATTTTCAACAGTGAGGACATATGCGGGGTTAGAAGGGAAAATATAACAAAAGAGGACTGTTTTGAAGAAATTTATAAAAATATTTGGTATGGAAAATAGGAATTCAGTAGTGGTAGGAGCTCAGAGAGAATTTACATATTACTCCCCAAGGTTCAAAAAATTGGCTAGGCTAGACAGTAATTATATTTCATGGGAACATGGGTATTTAATATTGAAAGTTTTGATACACATTCAATAACTATTTCAGATCACACATCAATAATAACTAAAATAAAATTGCAATGCAATGAAATAAAAATGAGGCACTGGTGCTTTCCTACCTATCTGTTAAACAGTGAGGAATTTAGGGAGTGGGAAGTGGAGGTTTTGTAGGAGCTGTTAGGGAAGATAGAAATATCTTCAGAAAACATAGCTAAGGAGTGGGATAAAATGAAAGTAGAGTTTAAAAATAAGGTAGAAATAAAAGAAAAGAGATATGGTTAAGAAGTAACAAGAATTATTTAGAGGGACTGACAAAGGTTAAAGTATTGCAGAATAGGGGGAATCTTACAGAACAAGAAGAGGCACAACTGCTAAAGAGAAAATAAGGGACTGCCTTGATAATATACATGAGTTTAAAAACACTGCTATTAAACAACTGTTTTTTTTTTTTTATAATAACTCCAGAGCACAAAAGCATTTAGCACAATGGCTCAGAAAATGGAAAGTTGAAAGGGTTGTTGCCAGGCTTAGGGAGCCTATATCAAGGAAGATAATTATAGAACCTTTAGCCGTATTAGAAATATTTTAAAAATTTTATGAAAATCTGTATAAAACAGAGAAATGTGGAAATGAAGAAAAAGTACAACTGGAAATGTTTATGGAAGAATTAAGTGTGCCAAAATTAGAAATGGATGAGGCTGAATTACTAACAGTTAGGACAGGAGGAGATGAGATAAAATGGTGATGTATAGATAATCTACAGGAAAGTCTCTAGGAATAGATGGTATTCCTGTAGAAGTTTGTAAGTTAGGAGGGAATAAAGTAATAAAGATCTAGAAGGTTTTGTTTAACCATATTTTGAAAGGAGGAAAAGATTCACCATCATTGAAAATAAGCTGTGGTGGCTGTAATACCTAAAGACGATAAAGATCCATCAGACCTAGCTTCATATAGGCCCATTTCGATTCTAAACCCTAATTATAAAGTATTTATGTCCGTAATGGATACAAGAATGGCAAACATGATGCCAAAATTGATAGATACAGTTTAATGTGGTTTTGTGGAGGGGAGCAAACATTTGATAACATTAATAGAACAATGATGATCCAGAGAGAAGCAGAATGTAAGAAAATACCACTGTGGTTAGTGGGTCTTGATGCAGAGAAAGCAGGCAATAGAGTAAGCTGGGATTTTATGAGTAGGGCAATTGAAGCATTTGCATTCCCTGACAAAAGAATAAGGTTAATTAGAAGTATATATGAGGGATTGGAGATGAAAATTAAAGTGGAGGGTTCCTCTATGAGAAGTTCTGTTTGAACGGAGGAACCAGGCAGGGGTGTCTTTGTTCCCCTTTGTTATTTGCATTATATTTAGAACCACTGGCAAATAAAATAAGGGACTCAGAAATTAAAGGATATAATTGATATGGTAATTAAAGAAAGGTTGGCTTTATTTGTGGATGATATTATTTTTGTACCTTATAAAACCAGAAAAGGACATCTCAATGTTGTGGAACATTCTGAGACAGTTTCTAGTCTTTTCAGGATACAAAATTAATGAAGATAAAATGAAAGCAATAGCTGTGAACTATGTACCCACACATGAACAGGTTAAGCAATACCCATATTTATGTGGATATGATAAAATTACGTATGTGGGAGGAGACTAAACAAAAGATAATACAACAGCTGAGAAATTCTAAGCTCTGTTTTATGAATATGGATAGCAAGATAAAAGCATGAAAATATTTTAGTTCCTTTAGTTTTATACACAGGTCAGGCATATTTTTATCACCCAGAGAAGAAGGTGCAGATAGCAATTAATAAAGAGTTGAAGTATTTTATCTGTGAGTGGAAGATGGCAACAGTCAAGTGGGATAAGATTACCTTCCAATAGGACAAGGTGGTTTAGGAAGGATTACCTGATTGAAAGGGGTATTTCAGAGCTTCACAGTTAAGACTTTTATACATAGCACAAGCAGAAAGCTATAATTCAAAGCAGAAATGGGTGATGATGAAACAAGGGGGTGCTCAAGAAATATGAAGAGACTGAAATTTTGCATGCAGGTCCTTAAGGAGAATAACAATAACCATACTGAATATTATATATTCATAAAGTAGCAGAAAGTATTCTAAGAACTAAGCCAACACAGGAATGGCGAAAAGAGATTCTGCTGATAGGGATGACTGCACTTAGGGGTACAGGGAATAAACAAGGTAGGGCTGGAATTTACTGAACAAAACTGACAAAGAAGGCAAGGTATTGGGAGGAAATAATCAGGAAAGGAAATGTAATAGAATGTGAAGCAGCCAAGTATTAATTTGGACTGCAGGCTAGATATTGCCTTCTGTATCAAGGACTGATATCAGAGTATAGGCAATAGGGGATCTTAAATGAAAGACCTGCTCTGGTAGAGTTTTTAGTAGAATCTAGAATAGAAGCTGCTGTGAAAAAAGGGATAATTAATAGGGCATATAAAATATTGCATGATAACTGTATGATAACAATAGGAAACAATGTGAGGAGGCTAGAAAGGATTGGGAATAGAGACTGGATAAGCAATTTACAAAGAAACAATGGGAGGATATATTTATAGCTCCCAAATGCTTGAAAGTGTTTGCATAAGTATTGTCATACCCCAAGCAGACTTTTTTCAGGTAGATTGCAAATGTTATCAAACACAAATCCCCTGAATCTGGATAAAGTAACCAACGATAAAAGTATAATGTTCCAAAAAAGCCACCAGCTCATTGGAATACACACGGCAAAACAACACTTTAATAAAAAATAGTAAAAATATATAAAACATGTGAGCGCTTTCACAGAGTCCTCTCTGCTTCCTCAGAACTCTGGTCTGAGGAAGCAGAGAGGACTCTGTGAAAGCGCTCACATGTTTTATATATTTTTACTATTTTTTTATTAAAGTATTGTTTTGCCGTGTGTATTCCAACGAGTTGGTAGCTTTTTTGGAACAGATTGCAAATGTTGGAGGTGTGCTGGGAAAGAAAGAGGTGTTTGGGAACATATTTTTTGGGAGTGCAATCAGTTTTCAGACTTGTAGACTACTCTGTCTGAAGTATTGGGTGAGCAAATTGGTGTAACTAAGGAAATGAGCTGTGATACAGAATCATAATTGTATAGACATAGTAAGGCCTTGCTGAGTTTAATTCTGCTGGCTTCCAAAAAAGAAGTTACTAGAAAATGGAAGTCAAAGTCCAAAACAACCATACTAGAAATAGTGAATATAGTAACAGAGATAAAAGAACTAGAAGTGGGATCTTTAGAAAAAGGTAGGAACAAAATTAAATAGAAAAAAATGTGAATTGTGGGACCAATACATGCAGAATAATGTTTTGGAGGAGTAATGAGGTTTAAAGGAAGACATGAATTGAATGAGCTATGTAATGTTTGACTGACAATGACTGTATAGAAAATTATATGTAACGTATAATGTTTGCAACTGAAAATATGTCAGTATGGTTTGTTTTCATTTTTATAAGTGTGTGATTGCCTATGTCATAAATGATAATTCAGTAAAGATGTTTCTTGTTTAAAAAAAAACTTTCCTACATTTGTAACAGGTATGGGGATATCTGATCTGCTGTCTGTCTACATATCCCTTAGGAGTTTGCACTCCAGGTCATTTAACCCCACATGGACCACTACCGTACCATAATCATATTTGTCTGGTTTCATGTTCTTGAAGCCTTTGAAATATTCTCCATCTTGGCTCCTGAAAGACAACAAATTGTCACGCTGCTTTTGTCCAGCCTTGTGAGAGTAGAGTCAGTATGCCTGACTATGGAGTCACCAATCACTAGTGCATTTTTATTTCTGTTTGTTAAGTGCATTTATGTGCTGGATTTGGGATAATCTACCACATGGTGACTCTTAGCTGTGTTTGTACCAGTATGTGTTGTAGGACTTATTTGCTGCTGAGTCCCATTTTTAAATGGCCTTGGAGGTTTGGGCAAAGACTTTTTGACAGCCTCAGCATATGATAATTTAGAGTCACTTTCTCTGGAATGCTGTATTACTGTGTTATTGCTTACAGATAGGGTTGCCACCATTGCAAATGGCCAAAGTGGGACATTTTTGGGACATACATCAGATTTTACAGGCCGACACATACCCACGGTCAGTACAAAGGATAGAACTTAACTTTTTTGCCTAAATAAAAGCTTATTCTTGTAGCATTTTAGTTGCTTATTCTGTTTCTTATAACATTTAGGTATTTTAGATACAGAATAACTGTTTTATGCAACTATTACATAAAATATAGGACATAATTATGTCCTACAATCTCAGGACATTTGTCATTTTTAATATTTTTTGTCAGGACACAACTGCCCAAAGAGGGACTGTCCCTCGCAAAGTGGGACATGTGGTAACCCTACTTACAGAATGTGTTTGATTATGTGAGGTATCCTACAGTTTAGTAAAGTACTTCCTTCTCTTTCAAACATATATCTAAGTAATAATTGAATGCGTGTGAGCATCAGGCAGTTTTTTATCCTAAAGCAGGCTTGAAACAGGAAACAAAATGCACCATGGTAGAATGCTGTTTAATCAAAAATAAACAGTTGAGCGCTTTCATCAGGTTGTAACACAAAGACTTCATCTGAATAATGAATAACAAAATCAAGTCAGGTTAAATGACCCTCCTAATCAAAGGTCACATGACAAAGACAGCCAACCATATTAAATGAAATCCAACACATTAACACTTATTGCATAGTCAGTTAAAATTATAAAATGTAAAAACATATTCTAAAATTGTTTTGAATATTTTAAATGTATAAACATACACATCTAAACAACTTTAACACATGAGTTTTTCAGATATTTAAAGAGGGCAACTTTAAATCACATATGGATACGTTTTCATTAAGACCATTGTAAACACAGGCATTTAATTTAATCTACCAATTAAGTTCACACAATTCTATTATATCGTCCCATGGACCACCCCTTACATATTTGGCCACAATGTCCAACCCCATAAATTTAAAAGAGTGACTAGGAAAAGCCAAAATATGCTTCGCTAATGCATTGTTGGTGCTCTGTTTTCTAACCTCAAGCATATGTTCATAAATTCGTTCTTTAAATTTCCTTTTGGTTTTCCCTACATAGTAACAATTACATTGTGTGCAGTGGGCGAAACAGACAATCCCCTCCATGTTGCAGTTACAAAAAAGTTGGTTCTTAACCAAATACCATTAATCTTAATGGGTCTATATTATAACATCGAATCTTACAAAGATCGAATGTTATAATATCGAACCCGTAATGTCGAACGCTGAAAACAGCGAAGGTGCAGGACACCGAATTCTTTCCCAGGGAAAGAATTCGGTGGGCCATTGCTGTGGCTTCGCTGTTTTCAGCATTTGATATGTTGGAGCATTACGGGTCGGGTTCAGGTAAGTGTACGAGTGTGTGTAGGTTAAGGTTAGGGGGCGGGTTAGGTGAGTTAGGGTTAGGAAGCGGGTCAGGTAAGTGTGTGGTTGTGTGGATGTTAGTGTTAGGGCACGGGTCAGGTAAGTGTGCGATTGTGTGTAGGTTAGGGTTAGGGGGCGGGTTAGGTGAGTTAGGGTTAGGGCGTGGATCAGGTAAGTGTGCGGTTGTGTGCAGGTTAGGGTTAGGGGGCGGGTTAGGTGAGTTAGGGGTGGGGAGCGGGTGAGGTGAGTGTGCGATAGTGATGGACCTTAGGGTTAGGGTCGGGTTAAGGTAAGTGGATAGCTAGTAGTGTATGTAAAGTTTAGTTTAGGTTTAGGTGAATGATTTTAAGTGTATGTGTGTGGATTGCTGTTTTTTGTGTGCGTTTGTGTTGTGTGTATGTTTCTCGGAATAGCGATTTTTTTCCCTGGGAAACAAATAGCTATTCTGACTGTTCGATGTTTGCGGATTTCGGTGTTTAGGGTTCGATATTATAACATTAGATCTTTGTAGATTTCGATGTTATAATATAGACCCAATCTTAATACCCTTCTTTTTAGTAAGGTACTTACATTGGTTACAAGACCCACATTTGTAAGCACCATTCTTTTTCTGGGTCACAATCTCATCCAAGTGGTCGTTTCTTTCTAAAATCTGTTTAAACAACCAACAAACAACCAACAACTGAAGTACAGGCCAACACTAAGGGACTCTGGCTAACAAAGTTCGCAGATGACTGAAAACTGGGAGCCATTACTGAATCCTCAAATGATGTGGATATTCTACAAAAGGGCTTTACAGAAACAGATGCTTTGTGCCAGAGCCATGGGCTCAAGCTCAATGCCAAGAAATGTATAGTCATCCCCTTTGGGAAAAAACATGTACTCATGAATTGCCACATAGGTGGCAGTACACTAAACACCGAAAGTGTGATAAGAGACTTAGGGACACAGGTGGACAGTGGCCTCACCTTCGATAACCACATTGCTACAACAGTCAGGAAATCCTTCTATGTGGCACACATCATCACTAAGGGCTTTTCATCCAGATAAAAGGAGGTCATTGTCCCACTGTATTCATCCCTCATTAGACCCATTATAGAATACAATGCCCGGTTTGGTATGTACCTCTCAAGACATCTGCTTGGTATGTACCTCTCAAGACATCTGCAGCAACTGGAAAGGCCACAGAAATACCTCGCTAAAAGAATCACAGGCCTAAAGCAGATGCCCTATGCTGACCCTCTAAAAAAAACTCCAGCTATGTTCTGTTCCATATCATCTACTCAGAGGCAATCTCTGCTTAACATACAAGGCCATGTCAAACCCAGAGCTGTTGGACATGCTACACTTAAAGAAATCCCAGTCCCTCAGAGCCACACGCTCCAGGGATCTAAACCTTGTCATCACAATGAACAAAACATGCTGGAGGGATAGGTTTCTGACCCAGAGACTCTCCAGAATCTGGAATAGATTGCCCATACATGTCAAGCAGAGTGCCTATTTGGCCCTCTTCAAAAGGAACCTTGATGATTGGATGGGAGATAGGAAATTCACCCCAGGGATCATGTCAGTTGCCATGCTAGACAGGGGTCCAGGGAAGTAAATATTGTGGGAAGAAATAGCCAGGGAATTGGTATGGCTAGGCTTGTATAGACCCTAGGCCGATAGCCTAGTACCAACCTATGAACCAATATGAAAGTGTCCATCCAAAACATTTTTTAGTTTCAGATCTATACATTTAGCCAAAGGATGGGTTTTAGAACAAGAGGCATTAACAATGAGTCTCATGGGAGTGTCCCTAAGATTTTATGGATCTTAGGGAGCCCAAAAATTGAAGGTACCTTAGGGTATTTCACATTCAAAAAGCACCATTCATCATAAGTAATTTCACACTGATCTAACATGTTCTTTAAAAGCCAGTCAATTTTAGCATATGTAATATGTATGTAGTTCAGTGATATCTCTTCATAAAACTTACCATCTTACAAAAATTCAAGTATTTTGTTGAGGTAATCTTCTTTGTTCATTACAACCACCCCACCCCACCCCCGCCTTTGTCAGGCTTCATCACCCTCACAGATTTGTTAGAACATAACTTCATTAACAGTTCACTTTCAACACTAGTAAGGTTTGAATTGTCCTTTAAAGAACCCTTCCTCAAAAGTTTTCTAAAGTCGAAATCACACATTTTTTCAAACATAGTGAGGGGAGGGTGAGGAGTGGGTTGTAGAGACTACTCCTAGTAACCAAACTACTGTTAATAGTTATATTGTCTTTGAATATAACCTTAACATTTAGTTTCCTCAAAAAAAAAAAGCTTAAAATCAATTATAAGTTCATCAATACTGGCTCGTTTTTTAGCAACAAAACTAAAGCCTTTGCTCAAAAGGTCTGCTGTTTTTACATCAAAAACACAGTCTGAATAATTGTATAAAAAAAGTCACCTTTGTCGTTTTTGGTAATGTCCAAGTCCAAGCCAAAACCCAGTTTAACATCATCCAAATCAATAATGTCTGTTAGTTTCTCCTCCAGTTGTAATTTCTCTTCCCCCACTGAGGATAGAAGCCATAGCTGTTTATGTTCCCACCCTGAGATGCTCTCTGCTGTTCCAGACAGTTCTTCAACCTCTCTGAATGTCAGGGAGGGTCCCTGTCTAAAGGGACTGAATCCGTATGTGTGATGTCATCCATGTCAAAGTTTTCATTGGTGGATGGGTCTTGATTGGCAGAAGTAACCATGACAACCAGTTTAAGGTATACTAAACCATTTGAACAGTCCATTTTGTCCTTAGTAAACTTCTTTTCTTTTCTAAGTGTGATGTTGGCAATACTCCTGTCTACAGAGTTCCAAATATTTATAAATTTGCAACAAATTACATAGAAAAAACATGAATTGTGGGAACAATACATGCTGAATAATGTTTTGGAGGAGGAATGAGGTTTAAAGGAAGACATGAATTGAATGGGCTATGTATAATGTTTGCAACTGAAAATATGTCAGTATGATTTGTTTTCATTTTTCTAAATATATGATTGCCTATGTCATAAATGATAATTCAATAAAGATGTTTCTTGTTTAAAAAAATATCTTTCCTGCATTTGTAACAGGTATGGGGATCTTTGATGTGTCACCTCTCTGCATATCCCTTAGGCGTTTGCACACAACGTCATTTAACCCCACATGGACCACTACCGTACCATAATCATATTTGTCTGGTTTCAGGTTCTTGAAGCCTTTGAAACATTCTCCATCTTGGCTCCTGAAAGACAACAAATTGTCACCCTGCTTTTGTCCAGCCTTGTGAGAGTAGAGTCAGTATGCCTGTCTATGGAGTCACCAATCATTAGTGCATTTTTATTTCTGTTGGTTAAGTGCATTTATGTGCTGGATTTGGGATAATCTGCCACATGGTGACTCTTAGTTGTGGTTGTACCAGTATGTGTTGTAAGACTTATTTGCTGCTAAGTCATATTTTTAAATGGCCTTGGAGGTTTGGGCAAAGACTTCTTGACAGCCTCAGCATATGGTAACTTAGAGTCACTTTGTGTGGAATGCTGTGTTACTGTGTATTGTTTACAGGATGTGTTTGATTATATAGGGTATCCTACAGTTTAGTTAAGTACTTACTTCTCTCACAAACAGATAGCTAAGCAATAATTGATTGACTGTGAGCATCAGGCAATTTTTTACCCTGCCTTACTATAACAAGTGCTATGAGGCTGACAGCTGGCATTAGATTAACTTGTCGACCCTCCATTTTAGTACAAACTACAAGAGAAGAGCGCTCGGAAATAGCTTCTGATTTATAGTATGTAATATATAAAGTTGCATCAATGGAATAAATTGTATAGTAAAATTTGGACAAATAGCTCCTGGTTTATAGTATTTAATATAAAATAAATAAAGTAGATTACATTTACCACTAAAAACTGCTGTTATTGTTATAATAACTTAAAAAATGTAAAACTAAAACTTGAAAGAAGCACTAAAACAACATGTTGTAAAATCCAGCTTAAATGGCTTATAAGCACAGTTTAAGGTATTACATTTGTAGTTGCTCAATATGTGGGTTAATATGAGAGAAACTGAAACTGGAAGTACCTGCATCTGTGTAATATAGTACATTACCAGCACAGTTAAAGAGAAACTGAAAAACAAATTAAAAAAAAAAAAAAAACAGAAAAACAGCTAGGGATTTAGTCAATGATGTTTACCTCTTATAGAGAGCAGCAGTACATTCTCTGCCACAGAATAGTCACTGGTGGCCCTCAGGTATGTAACACTCTGAACTAAAATCAGCTGAAAACTGCATACGAGTATAAAAAGGCTTGCTATAGTGATACTTTGTGACACAATAACAGCCATACAACTCTTAGAACAATTTAGCCAAACAGTGTTAAAAAGAGAATGAAATTCAGGTAAACAACACTTTAGAAGAATGAATTAATTAGGTGATTTCAAGTGCAAGTGAAAATAGCACTATCCTGCACTTTTGATGAAGTCTAGAGTTTAAAATCATGTTATTCTTTTTTGAAGCATGTGTGCTTCCAGTGCAGCTCCTTGTAGCCTTTAGAAAACACACTAGACAAGTGATCCCTAGGACAGTTAAACTGAGAAGAGAAACTAAGCGATCCAATAGAAGAACAGCTAGGGCTTTAGCCAATAATGTCTACCTTTCAGGAAACAGCAGCAATATATCCCCTGCTACAGGGCAATTATTTCTCATCCTCAGAGATCTACCAGCCTGAGCAAAAATCAACTGAAAAAATATAAGTATAAAAGGGAGATGCACATAAAAAACATTCATCATATTACTTTGTAACACAATAACAGATGACTGTTATACACACAATATAACAACTTTTAGCCAACCAGACTGAAAAGGCAATGCCATCAAAAGATCTCAGTACCCTTAACTATTCTGATAGATTAAAAATCTTATCCTTCTACTCAGTTTCCTGTATACTCTTAAGTGATGATCTCTGCTTAGTTTCCTGTGATATGAATGACCTGTACTCTTTGAACTTGTCCACCTAAAGATGAGCAGTGGTAAAGCAACACCTGCTTTACATAACAAAATCTCTACTACCACCACATTAACAATGACAACTGGTGTGACAGCTGCTTAAACCAATGTACCCCCATTTTTGAAGCAGGCTCCCTTTATACATCAAGCAGAATACCTTGCTATCAGCCTTTAAAACCAGTAAGAATGACTGGATGGGTGATGACAAATTTTCACTTTGGACATGGATGATCTCTAGTCGAGACTCTATTATCAATTTCTCACCAATTTTGCCTGATAATGTACTGCTTTTTGATGATCTTCCCAGCTGTAAGCTTAATAAAAACCTATGACTGTAAGAGAGATAACAGTGGGATAATTTTTACTCCAACTTCATCTAATCTTTTTATGTCAGTAAAGAAAATGACTATGCACTTTTCAACATACTGAGTTGTTTTTGGTTAAGATTTCAAACAGGAATTTATGATTTTGTACAGAAAGTCATTTCAGAGGACGTGAAGCAACACAATCATAGAAAAAAAGTATTCATCAGTCTGTTGACAGGATGCAAACAATTGGTATGGCTTATAGACAGAAACAAGGGGTATCTTTAAGGCAGAAATTAGTCTGAGACATCTATTTTTGAATTCACTTATAGTTGTTCCTCCTCTAGGCAGAACCCGATAATGTATAAGTTCTGGGACATTATGTCTGAGGATAAAGAATGGCAGTTGTTATTTGCTAATAAATTAAGGCTGAGTTTTAGAAGGGGGCCGTAATATTTTAGATCACCTGATCCATAACCATCATATACACTCTGCATCTCAGTCAGGAAAAAGGAGTGGGATAATGGACCTTGCAGTAGATGTGCAGTTTAAGCGATTTGCTGATACAGAGGGAGAGAGAGGAACAAGGGCTAGTTTTATGCCATTTGGACCTATTTGACCCAATAGGGCCTTTCTCTTTCACAGGCCTTGCACTGGGCTGTAACAGTGTCATTATGCCTCACATGAGCCAGAGTTTTGCTTGAAACACTACATCAAAGTGTAAGGCCTTTTCCTGTTGGTAGCCTTGCTACCATTGCAATTATAGAGTTACAGTCTCATTAGGGAAGTGGACAGCATTTCCCATCATGCATTGCACGAGTGACTAGTCCAGTACTATTAGCAATAGCAGCTTCTTGCCTCTTGTATGGATCCCAGTGTTAGATGCTCACACTCCTGCAGTAATGTTACTGTTGCCGATTGCTCAATAAGATTTTCAACCCAAAACTGGTTGGACTAACCATCTAGTTTTGTGTACTGCCCCAGTTACTCTCTCAGACGATAAGGTGAAACTTAATTTGAAGACTGATAGAGAAGTAAATGCTTTGTTTTGCTTCTCTGTCTACTATGGGGTTTATGATTGGTTGCTAATGAATATAATTACAATAAATAATTGTGGAAAAGGCAGTCTCTCAACATGAACACGGACACTAATAAACATTAAAAAAAGAAAAGAAAAGGAAAGATACTGTAATGTGATGTAACTTCTGTGAGGCAACTTCTCGTCACTAAATGCAACAGAATGTTACCAGTTCAGCAGCATGACAATGAAATTCTTAGTGCTGAAATAGATAGAAGCAAAAGAATTCCACAGAAGTGAAACTTGAGGTGTGTATTCTCAGTGGTGGGTGACAGAGGTGGCAGAAAAATGGTTAACTTGACACACTGAGGAAGACCAACAGTTTATATGGTTTTGTGGAAACTCATTGACTGTACCAAGGTGTGAGAATTAACTGGATAAGAAACTCCAACTAATTACAGCGAGTGCAGAAGGTGACTGGAACCCCATGAAGGAAGGAAAAAAGGGATAATTTGAAATTAGGATATAAAATGAAGGTTAGAAAATGTTTGTGTTCTTTCAGTGCCCCCAGTCTTTCTACAATGGAGGCAGAATGCTAAATACATTTAAAGGTTAGAGTGCATAGGCTCATTGTTTCCTGCTGTGAAATGATAATATCATTTGGTCTTCCAGATATAAAAAAGTAACAGATTTGAAAAGTGATGTGTATAAGGCTTATTTATTTATTTATTTACTTAAGCATTCATTCATTTGTTTTCTTATTTGTTCAGTTATTTGATAAATGTGCTAATGGTCTAAAGACCATTTTCATTCATGACCTGAGCAAAGGCAAAAGTAAACAATGTACATATACACAAAAGACAAATGTTTGGTAGCTTATAAAAATTATTGCTTACAATGAAGATTATCAATTCAAGTATTGTAGAACCCATGGGCCTTGGGCTAGTGACCTGAGCCTGTAAAACCCGTAACTGCTACAGAAACAACAAGTGCTGTAAGCTGCTCATTGCCCGATGTACCACATGATATGTAAATGGGAAAGAGAGACACCCCAGTTAAACATGCACAAAGAGCAATTAATTAACAAAAACATTTCAATTATAGTGTAGTAATGACAGAGAGAGATGTGGATATAAGAAATAGTAAAATAAAACAAATCTGTTTTTTTACAGGGAGTGTAGAACAAGAATTATAGGAATACATATTTGTTTTGTGGCACTTTACCCTTGCAGTCTGTTGACCATTAGCTCCCTGCTCATCAATTCATTCCTAATCACTGGGACAAAGGTCAACTGTAACAGGCATCATATAAACAGCTATCATAACTAGTTCACGTTAACTTGTTTTATCCCCAGCTGTAATGGGTGTGCAACCGGCTAGGTGCTAGGAAGAGCATGCAATGGGCCATCCACAGAGGATGTCCTATCACTTTCACAAGAAGTGTTCCCTCCAAGTGGCTCCACCTTTCTTTTCTAGCAGCATGACTGATGGTCTGTCTGGTCTCCACAAGGAAGATTGCACCACCCAGCGTGTCCTTGCAAACATATGAACTCCTTCTACCCCATTGAAGGGGTGTGCATGCCACACTCTTCCCTGCCTTGCTTCCCCATTACTGGAGTTGCTAATCAAAGCCCAGTTGCCTAGGTTATAGTTAGGACTCTATTCCTCTCTGTTGTATAGCCAGGTTTAGGAATTATAGCAATAAGATATAGAAAGATATCTGGGTAATTGGGTATTTCAAGTGCACAGAACTTGTTTTGTTAGTTTATAATGTAATGTGAGAATTATTTATTCATATTTTTTTCCATTTGATAACCAGGTTAGTCCTATTGGGTAGACCCCATTTTCAGACAAGTGGAGAGAAAGGCTCAAAGAAACAGTAATTTAGTGGTACATAAATCCAGACATGAAATAAAGGCACTTATCAAACAATACTAATTATAACATTTCTCAGTTCCCCAGGTCCTTTTCTTCTTATAGTTTCATAGTTTAGTACTAAGCTATCTGCCCTGGGGGCATTTGTAAGCCTAGCCATAGTGATGTGGCTTTTGCCACCCCATGAAATGGTACAAAAATGTACAGAATAAATTTAGAATACTGTGCCTCTGTCTAGTAGTGACACAATGAAGATCCCCTTATATAATAGAATTAGTTTACTGTGCCCCTGTCTAGCAGTGACACAGATGTGACCCCTGGGGTAAACTTACGATCTCCCATCCACTCATCAAGATTTCTCTTGAAGAGAGTCAGTGAGGGGCTCTGCCTAATATGAACTGGGATCTTGTTCCAAAGCATGGGAAGCCTCTGGGTTATGAATCTATCCCTCCAGCATGTCCTATTCATACTTGTGCTGAGGTTTAAGTCTTTAGCTCTCGTGGTCCTGATGGATTTGGATTTTTTGAGGTGGAGCATGTCCATCAGATCCTGATTGGACATGGCCTTGTACGTCAGGCAGAGATCACCTCTGAGCAGGCGGTATGCTACTGAATAGAGCTGAAGTTTCTTTAGTCTGGCAGAATAAGACATATGTTGGAGACCCTTGATCCTCTTGGTGAGGTACTTTTGTGGTCTCTCCAGCTGTTGCAAATGCTGGGTGAGGTACATACCAAATGGGGCATTGTACTAAATCATGGGTCTGATGAGGGAGGAGTATAGGGGTACAATGACATCCTTGGATCTGGATGTGAATCCCTTCATGATGAGGTGTGCAAGGTAGAATGTTTTTCTAACCACTTTGGCTACGTGGGTGTCAAATGAGAGGTCGCTGTCGACTTGGGTCCCTAGGTCTCTGATTACTTTTTCCATACTCAGTGGGTTGCTGTCTATGTGATAATTTGTGGGTACTTTGTTTTTCCCAAAGGGGATGACTATACATTTTTTGGCATTTAGTTTAAGGCTGTGACTCCAGCACCAGTTGTCCGTTTCTGTGAGGCCTTTTTGTAGGATGTATGTGTCCGGTGGTGTATCAACTATGGCGCCTACTTTGCAGTCATCTGCGAACTTTGTCAGCCACAACCCTCCCATGTTTGCTTTAACATCTGAGAAATAAATGCCGAACAAGAGGGGTCCCAGGACAGATCCCTGTGGGACACCACTTGTGACTGGCTTTGAGTTTGACATTGCTCCAGCGATTTTAACTTTATGGGTTCTGTCCTTTAGCCAGTTTGCAACCCATCTAGTGACATAAGGGTTTACGTTTAAGCTGTTGAGCTTATCTATGATGCCTGAGTGGGGTATTGTGCAGTTCAATCATCTCTGAGAACAATAAAGTTATATAAAAATCAATGGATAGGAAAATGAAAGACATAACAGCAAAACAATGCAAGTGGTATTTATACTTGAAAAGTTCAGGGTAGACAAGATTAGAGTGACAAACTTATATGAAAAACAATATATGATGCTATTAGCTATTGGATTAGAAGATAAGGCATTAGTCAATATCTTAGTCACATGGATGATTGGCTTAAAAAACAAATTAAAGTAAGTGGATGAATCTGACCACTGTTGTAAACTATGACCAACATACTGCTTCATTAAATACAATTGGGTAGACTGTGATATATCAGACCCTTTTTGGCCACTTTATAAGGTCAAACATTTCTATAGCATTCAACACTTCGTAGTAGTTTTCCATGGAAATATAAAGACTTCATACTTTACCCATGATAAAAAACATATTCCACAAATAATGCTGTGATATAAATAATTAATGGCATTCAGAAATGCATAATGCACTGCTCAGTCCTGTTTTTAGTAAGATTGCACACTGCATTATGCCTGAGCAATTCAGAGACTGTTGTATCACTACAGTGACATGAAGTTGGTCCATATCACAGCAGAGGTCTTGCTATTAAAGGCTGCTTGTAAATTTGGCATACTGGGGGTGTAGCTAATGAAAATCAGCCATGTGCTGTATTTCTGAAATTTTTTACCAGAACAGTAGAACAATTCAAAGAATAACACCACCATATTATGCAGGGTTTATTGCAAAACAAATGTGCACCATCATTTGGGGACATGCAACCTATTGTAGGAGCAGGGTTGTTAGCACTGCAGGGGTAATTACTGAAAAACCTTGTGTGTGTGTGTGTGTGTGTGTGTGTGTGTGTGTGTGTGTGTGTGTGTGTGTGTGTGTGTGTGTGTGTGTGTATGTTAGCAGGCGCTTGTGTAACTGCATTGTTTGTGTTGCTAGGGTGAACACTAGTGCAGTTAGCGCTAACTGAACTAGGATTCTGCTCAGTGCAGATTTTTCATGTCTCTGCATTTCTAAATACTGCCATAAACTAATGGGCTCACTAGCATTGTACAGATGACACTGTCAATGATATGTTGATAAACCCCAGGGAATTTATCTTATTAAAGAAAATGTGCAACAGAGAAAAGAATGGTACTTTATAATGGAAAGCAACAAAATTGTAGTTTAGATTAGCTTCATTTTTATATAAACAATGCAATATAAGAAGTAACTTCAGAGTCATAGTTTTCAGACCCTGCCTGCTTTCATTTTTTTTTAGTACAGTCCTTACAGTGAAACAACAGTTCTCTGAAGGTGGCCTGCTATATTTTCAGTCTCTCTACAAATAGTAAATTTATAAATAATCTTTTGGGCTTATCTCAAGCAACAGTGCCCTTTCTTGTATGGACAATCCCACCAGGACAAACTCCACCAGGGCAAGAAGCACTTTCTTGAGGACAAATTTGTTTTGAATGAGCATTATATTTTATACCAGATAGAGATCTCACATAAGAGGGATGAATTTATATCTGAGGAGATCTCAGTTGCAATAACAATCCAGCTGTACTCTTGCAAGTTGTTGGTAGACTGCGCAAACCAGTCTTTTTTGATTACCCTGAGGGCTTGTCTACTGATTGTTGTGAGGAAGCCACACAATTCTTTGTGGTCAAGGCTGCTAAATTAAGGTATTCATTTTTTGGAGTAGCTCATTGAGGATTGCTGGTTGCTATAGACAGGTAAATTGGATTTTTGATAGGTTAAGTTTGAATATGTCATTTATGAAAAGCTCATATTAACTGCTTCATACATGCATTCAACCTAATGAGATCTAGATCCTTACCAAGCAAGGCTATTTATAGCATTTCTCAGTTTCCTAGGTCCTTTTCTTCTTCTTCATTTAGTTCATTCATCTTTGAGAAATGGGTGACTCCTACCCTGTTTAAAGTAAGTTGTAAATGCCTCAATTGTCAAGAACATATCTTTGGATGCAGCTTTGCTGAAAAACTATTACCGTGTCTTTAACCTTCCATTTGTTGATATGGTCATCATGAAAGGTGTCTACACACAGCCATGTTCGTACCTGGTGTCACACATCTTACTAGATCCATGTTGGTCTGAAGCTAGATGGAAACTCAATGCTGAGACAGCCTTAATTTGAGTCGGTAATGACATCCCGATAGCAAAAGATCAAATAAAGTATTCAGTCATTGTTCTTCTTGATCTCTCAGTGGCTTTTGATACGGTGGATCATGCAGTCTTGATCAAGCATCTGTGGACTCATTGTTGGTTATCTGGTAAGGTTTTGAACCAGTTTCCATCTTATCAATCTGGCCATACCCAGTGTGTGACGTCAGGTGTTAATTCCTCTGATTCTTATCTGCTGAATTTTAGAGGATTTGATCTTGGGTCCCTTGTATTCACAGTGTACATGCTACCACTAAGTGAGGTCATAGCAAGGAGGATTGTTTGTTATCAATATTATGCTGATGATATCCAAATTTACCTGTCCTTCTCATTGGAGAATGTGCCTGATATTTTACCTTTGAAAAACTGTATACAACACTGGACTGGATAATACATAATCAATAGAAACTAAATCCAGCTAAATAAGAGGCAGTCCTGGTGCATACGATCATCCATTCATCAAACTGTCCTGTGCTCTAACTATTGATAATTTTATGGTGGGAATCAGTTGGAATTGTTTCTTCCATTTGTGACTTGGGTGTGATTCTTGATGACAGCCTGACACTTAAGAACCCAGTGTCAGTCATCATTAAGACATTGCATTTCCATCAGAAGAATGTTGCCTAGATGAAGGACTGTCTTCTATCTTTAGACTTGGAGAAAGTGGAAAATGCACTGTTGTTGTCCCACATGGACCAGTCCAAATGTTCTTTACCTCTGGCTTTTGGGTAATCTGTTCTGCCTACAGTGGACACAAAATTTCACTACTAAGCTATTGATTGATACATCTAGAACATGTCATATTATGCCTATACTACTGGACCTGTTTTGGATGTCATTTGCAGCCAGATGTGTTTTTAACTTTCTTATTCTCACTTTCAGTGCCCTGAAGTATCTGGGTTCTGCCTATCTATCTGAAAGAACTGATAAATCTCTATGCCCATGTAAGAAAACTCAAACCAGTAAATGCAGATGTGCAGGGCTTCTGGTTGTTCAGAGGACTAGTCCTGAAACCTCTGGAAGGATTTACTTTCTTTATCTTGCATCAGTCCTCTGGAACCAACTACCACCTGAATTTGGGCATGTGAAAAAAGAGCTTCCTTCAGGAGGTCCCTTAGGTTACATTGTTTTAGAAGGGTTTACTCTGAACCAAACATGGGTATTTATATTCTTTTTAGAACCCTGAATTTTTTAAATGGTTTGCATTGTTTGCTATATTTTAGATATGAGCTGTGTTTTAAACAGCTTAGTATCAGTTAAGTCATTCACATTCACTTCTCGCCTGTTTTGTAATGCCCATGCTTAGGTTTAAGCATTCTACTCAAAATAAATACAATAAATAAAAAAATATTTTCAAGACTGCTATATGGGTGTCAATTTGAGAAGTTGTGTTGGGTTACTGTTAGCTTACCATGCTCATGGAGATTGCTAAAGGGCTGTTTATGCATAGTTTTTCTAGTACATTAGCTAAAGGGCTGGAAATGTTGATTGGCAATTTTCTTGTAAATTCCTATTCTAAAATAATGGCATTACTTTGGCTTTTTCCAGATATCAAGAACTATTCCTTCAATCATATTCCTATTGCTTAACAATATGACAGGGAAAACAGGGTCATCGGCTATCTGCGTAAGGAAGACTGAAGGAAGAGTGTCTGGTGATGAACAGTCATAAGGTTTGATCTTTCTCAGTAACTTATGGACAGCTATGATTCTTGTTGATTATATTGTGAAAGGCTCAACATTTGTTGCACTGTTTACTGTTGGCAGTTGTTTATTTTATTTTTTTTTTTTTACCAAGTTTTGAGTATGCAATTATCAATCGTCAAAACATTGGCAGGTGAGTTGAGCAGAGAGGTATTGTCTTTGTTCTGCTTTAAAAGTGAGGAGATGTGAGATGCCTCAAACAGAAGTGGAAAAGGTCCACACTACTGGTGTAATTTTAGAAGAAACATTTTTCAATAACTGAGGGGGGGGGGGTAAAGCCTGACCCTTTTCGTATATATGACCTCGTTTTAACTTGGATTAGTGCTTATTTTTTATTTCCAATTTATGTGCTGGTGGGAAGAAGTGATCATTTGTATGAAGAATAAGAGCAGACAGAAAAGTATAAATCCTTCTGTGTTTGGGAGGCAGCTGGTATTTTTTTAATGTCAGCCACTGATGATGTCTAGGGTCTGCATGTTCATAGGTTCATAGGTAGGTACTAGGCTATCGGTCCAGGGGCCTATGTAAGCCTAGCCAGCAAGGTACCATAGCTTACGCCACCCAAGAAAGTTATTTTCCTGTGACACTGTCCAGCAGAGATACAGAAGTGATCCCCGGGGTGTATTTCCTATTTCGCATCCACTCATCAAGATTTTTATTGAAGAGTGCTAATGAAGAACTTTGCTTGACATAGATGGGTGGCTTGTTTCAGAGTATAGGAAGTCTCTGGGACAGGAATCTATCCCTCCAGCATGTCCTGTTTATTGTGGTGACAAGGTTTAGGTCTCTAGAGCGTGTAGCTTGGAGGGATTCGGATTTCTTTAGGTGTAGCATGTCCAACAGCTTTGGGTTTGACATAGCTTTATATGTTAGGCAGAGATCACCTCGGAGTAGGTGATATGCTACGGAGTAAAGCTGGAGTTTTTTGAGGCGGTTAGTGTAGAGCATTTGTTTGAGGCCAGTAATCCTCTTTAAGAGGTACTTCTGTGGCCTTTCCAGCTGCTGCAGATGTCTTGTGAGGTACATTCCAAAAGGGGCATTGTACTCTATAATGGGCCTAATGAGTGACGAGTAGAGGGGAACAATGACCTCTTTTTTCCTGGATGAGAACCCTTTTATGATGAGGTGTGCCATGTAGAAGGACTTCCTGACTTCTGTGGTGATGTGACTATCAGAGGAGAGACAACTGTCCACCTGGGTCCCAAGGTCTCTTATCACGCATTCGGTGTTAAGTAGATTGCTGCCTATGTGGTAGTTCATGGATACAAAGTTTTTACCAAAGGGGATGACACTGCATTTTTTGGCATTGAGCTTGAGGTCATGGCTCTGACACCAGGCATCTGTCTCAATGAGGCCCTTCTGTAGGATGTCCACATCATTAGGGGACTTGACTATGGTTCCTAGTTTGCAGTCATATGTGAACTTTGTCAGACAGAGGCCTTCTCTGTTAGCCTGTACTTCAGAGAAGTACATACCAAACAGGAGAGGTCCCAGGACGGAACCCTGTGGCACTCCACTTGTATGGCATATTTGCAGATATTGTGTAACGCATTTGGTGCTGGATGAGGATGATCATCCTGGTGATGATGATGATGATGATAGGAATATAAGAGGAAAAGCATATTCCAGTTTGAGCATTAGTACATTTTTATATGGCTATTCAAGACTCATATTAGTAGTCTGCTCATTTTATACTGTAGATTTACATGAGTGAACACATTTTTTTCAGTAGATGTGAAATAAGGATGATGTTAGATCTGGACAGCTCTTTAAATATTTAAAGGTGTGGAAACAGGATTTGTGTATCCATAATTTGGTTCATAGAGAGTACCACTTTAAGAACAGTATCTATTAAACTAATTTGCATGTTCTTCAGCAGTTGCTACCATGAAAGTAAGAGCCATGCGTGCCTCTAGACGGTTTCCTGTGTCGCAATGTTACCTACATGTACAGTACTTCTTTTGTAGTCTTGAAGAATCAAGACATCACATGGTATCAGAAATGGGACAGAGACAGAGTAACAATTATGAATTCAACTTTTACCAGCCAGTGCGATGGAGATGAGGAAGTATTCTACCTATCTACTCAATCATTTGTAAGGTATACCTTCCCTTCTATGCAGCCATCAACATTTAAACTAACAAAAAAATGTTTGCAGCAATAAAAGCTTGCTAACCATAGAAAATGTAACATAAACAGAAGTGGAAAGGTGACAAAAACTTAAAACTAAAACTGCTAGAGCAAGTAATATACTTAAAATTGGTGCCAAACAGGTGATATGATATGAAAATCATTAAACGAGCAATAACGTTGACAACAAAGCAACAAACTGATAAAATAAGCAACAGCACAACAAAATAAAAATAAATTACATTTCTCAGATGAACCAGCCACTTCTTTTGAATTCAGCAGGAAATAATATTTATTGCAGCAAATGAGTTTTAGGTATCATTTTCTTTTGAGTTCAGCCATAGTTTCATTATTGCATCATCCCTTCAAATTACTCAGCCAGTAATACCTGACAGAAAACTAGAAACAGTGGCTGCAGAAATGTGATCTCTTCATTACTGCAACCGATACAGCTGCAGGAAGTTAGGAGCTGCAAGTTGCTACTTTTTTTTTAATCTTGCTGAAGATGATGACATAAAATTATTTAATATTATTAAAGAACAATAGGACAATCTTCCTGTTACTAAGGAAAGATTTAAGCAAAACTGACCATAAAAAAGAATGTGCCATATATTTCTAGTGTATTGTCCACTAGAAAGTAAGGTCCATAGATGTCTGTTGATTCTTATGTGACTGACCTGAAACACAGAGAAAAATATTGTGATTTTAAAGAGTTGTGTGGTACATTGTTGAGATTATCTGTGGCATAAAGAATGATAAACTGAGAAACTTTTGTCAGAATCAGAACTGACACTTGAAAAAGCAGCTGTAAACATATGCAGATCATTCAGATGAAGGTGCTTGTAGAGGATCAAAGCCAAACGTCTGCCAAAAATAAGAAAAAATAAATCTGCTGGGATACAATCTAATATTAAAAAATGCTTCAAACTATGTGGTAGTAAAAGTGCCTAGTAAAGTGCGTGGTCATGATGACAGATTTTATTTTTTAAGAAGCCTTGTCCAGTAATAAACAGAAAATGCAGAAAGTATGTCTGGTCATTTTTCTGAAATGTGCAACGATGAAAGGAGGAGAAAAGATTGTGCACACGTTTTCAAGCAACTAATGGACATAAGTTTGTCAGCTGTTAAATCACTAATACAAATAACACTGTAGCAATGAGCAGTTAGTATGTGTGTTGTCCATTCTGCTACTTCAGAAAGGACAGAGATACTGTAGTGTTGGTGGTGGTTTCATTCCTAAAATAACTGGCTTGAAAAGCTAGTCAACTATAAATGGCAAAAATATTAGTTTTAAGCATTGGGAGACTTTATTTATTGATTGATTGATTGACATTTGTTAATCGGGTTGGTCCAGCTGGGCCAGTAGCCCATTGTCAGTGGAGACCCGAAGAGAAAAGCTCCAGTTACAAACAATTTACAGTATATAAAAAAAAAAAATCACACTTTTAAGATAGTAAAATTAGAAATAAAACAGGTCAAACAATAAAAAGTAAGAAGCATACACAGCAATATGCATGTAGCAATTGTACAAAGATATATAAAAATATACATCAAAATATAGGCCTTCAGTTTTGTGAGGTTGAGTTTACCAGGTAAACACCTCATAGGTTCCTAAGTGAATAGGCAGAGACTATTATAAATACACATATGGTGGGAATATGATAGAAGAGTGTGGTGGGGTTAGGTTGGGTCATGGCAGGGCAAATCTTGGTGTTAAGTAGGTGAAGTCTGAGTTATTTTTTTAAATGTGAGTGGGTAATGGAGTATATGTGTATAGGAAGTTTGTTCCAAGCTTGAGCAACAGAGAATTTATATAGACGTTTGCCCACATTGTTCTTTGGTTGGTAGATATCCAGGAGTTGCTGGTTTGAGGTTCAGAGAGTTCAAGATGGGGAATAAGATACCATAGAGGAGAGAGCTGGATAGGAAGATGGTTTGTATTATTTGAAACTGCGATAGAAGGAGTTGTTGGGGGGAGTTCAAACCATTGGAGAGAGTTTAGTGCAAGGCAGGAGTGCAAGTTGTAAGGAGAGGTCATTATGAATCTAGTTATTTTGTGGTATGTTTGTTGAAGTTTGGACAAGGTTGTGGACTGAATCTTAGTTAGAACTGGGGCAACATATGGAAGTGTGGTGAGGAGGAGCGCCTATGCCAGGGAGAGTCTAGCATTGGAAGTTAGAATTTTTTTGTTGTGATATAGCGAGCCTAGTTTCTGGCGAGTTTTTTTTATACATTGGAGTATATGTAGGTTAAATTTAAGTTCATCATCAATAATGACACCTAGGAGTTTTGTGTGGGGTTCAAGTTTTATGATGTGTTATTGGAGGATGTAACAGCAAAGGTGGATTTATGATGAGAAAGAGAATGGGGAGAAAGACCAAGAGTTTGGTCTTTTTAGGGTTAAGGATGAGTAGATTTTCAGACAGCCACTTTTCCTTGGAAAGAAAGGTGTCTTGTGTTAGGGTATAGCGTTCAGAGATATTGCTGAAGATGGAGATGAGAATTGAGATGTCTGCATACTGGATGAGGGAGGATTGTTTACAGGATGTGTACAGTTCATTAGTGAAGATGTTAAACAGGAGGGGACCCAACATGCAACCTTGTGGAACACCGGATGCGACTGGAATGTAGGGAGAGCAGGATAAGAGACAGCTGACAGATTGCTGCCTACAAGTGAGGTAGCTAGAGAACCAGGCTATGGAGGCAGCAGATAGGTTGATATTAGCAAGTTTAGATAACAGTATGGAGTGAGATATCAGGTCAAGGAGGAGATAGGATATTAGTAGGTTGCTATCATGGGCCTCAGCAATGGTATGAGTAAATGTTAGGAGGGCAGTAGATGTGCTATGGTTAGGCCATGCTGAGTTGAATTCTGAAGGTTATGTTGGGGAAGATAGCTGAGAAGTTGTGAATGAATGCATTTTTTGAGTATTTTAGAGAGAGGGGATAGGATGGGGATGGGTCTGTAGTTAAAAGGGGTCAGATGAGTTTCCTCCTTTATGCAGAAGGATAGTGAAAAAGGATTTAAAGAAGAACTTGGGCTAAAAAGGCACTACAATGGAACCTAAAACTAATCTACTTACTTATTCTGACCATAAGCTAACATCATTGGGTCAGAATAAATGGTGTTGTGTTTCTAAAAACAAAACTTGTATTTCAAACTGTGTCGATATAACAACCATATATTTTAGGTGGAATGGACTGCAAGCAAACTGGACATGATTAAGTAAATATACAGTATGCCGTTATAGTAACCATGCACTTGATGGCAATATTCAGTTAGGCAAGACAATCACTTGCGCATTTGAGCAGTAAATGATTTGCAGAGTAGTAGAGGTAACCTGTCTTATAATCATGATGCACTTAAATTGCAAGCTCATGCTGTGATTTGCAGAATCATGAAGACAAAACAACCAGCCTTATACAGTGAACAGGAAATGATCTTCAGAGTAGTACAGACAACCAGGTCTATATTAGGAAGTCGAATGTTGAAAAGAGCAAACGCTCTTACATCGACCCCTAATAACCGAAACCACAGAATGTCGAACGGCCGGAACTCTGATTTTTTTTCACCACTTTATTTTGTCTGTGGATTTTTTTTTTTTTTGGAGCAGCGATTTTTTTCCCCTGGGGAAAAAAATAGCTCTTCCGTATGTTCGATATTGTGTTGTTTTGGTCTTTAGGTGTCGATGTAAAAGCGTTCACTCTTTTCAACATTCGACTTTCTAATATATACCCCAGACAACCTCTCACATGCTCATGAAGCAGTATAGTTGCATGTTCATTTGGGATATAATGTGCAAATTCCTGATATCAAAAGTTTACAGATTTGTATTGCAAATGATTAATACATTTGGGCAGCCTGTTAAGTGAAAAATGCAAACTTCATTAAATCTAAAAAAAAATGCTAAAGAAGAACAATAACATGGATTATAATGTTTCTTTTCATATTTTTGGGCAACATGCTAACATATTTCCAGGACTTGATGAAATTCTACAAAGTTGTTCAGTATACCGAACTGGGAAATGAAACACAAATGCTGTGAAATAGGATCCTATCAGGATGGATAGATGAGAAAAAGAAAGTGTGCCTCCCCAGTCAAATGTACAACATATGAAATTCATGCTTCACAGGGTCTTTTATTTAAATCAAAAAAGTCATTATACTAAATCAGTTATGCATCAATATGGAAGAGTAAAGTACATAAAGTGTACTTGGATATAATTAAATGCAAAGAGAGTATTTTTGCTTGGCGTGGTTCATCAAATTGAAATTATGGTGAAAAACTGTTAGATTAATCAGTTGCATTTTGAAGACCAAAAGTATGGCTCCAGTAAGGATGGCCATGTCCCTATTTAAATATATGAGTGGTCAGCTGTTGTATGGAGGGCTGTTGCTGTGCTAAGCCCCTGCTCAAAGCCATGTGGTAGTAGTTTACAATGTGATTCTTTTTAATGAGTTGAATAAGACAGTAGTAGCAAGTGTTTGTATGATTTTAGCTGGTGCTAACAGTTCAGTGATTGGTCAGACATCTGCTGAATGCATGCAATCAGAGTTTTAAACATTTGACTTTTGATAGCTGATTTTCCATGAGAAGGTTTCAATCCGTGATGAGAGATAAATAACTACGGGTAAGAGGCTTGTGGGTAACCATTTGAAATATCAGGACCCACAAGGTGAGTCCCAAAATACAGAGACTGAATGGCCGAAAGATTGGACTTCCATATACTAAGTCTGAGATGCCATTTCTCAGAATATTCCCTATTCTCTGAGGTATGACAATCTCAGAGTTGGTACATATAAGTTCAGGGGGTGTGGATGACTTACTCCCCACATTGGGGGGGTGCAAGGCATCTTGCCTCACCCCCTGCAAAAACAAATTTTAAGGAGAAGAGCGATCTTCAAGATTCACTGTTCTCCTGTGTTTATTTTCTGTATGTTGAGTGCCAACATTTCAATAGGGAGCCAACATATGTAGCCTCTTTAGGAAAGCTATGTGTAGTTAAGGAAATGGATCTTTAGGGAACAGTTTAAAAAAGAAAAACCTTGGCACCTGAAGACTAGCATTTATAGAATCAAAGTTTCTGATTTGTAGATAAACAAGGGGAGGTGAGGTATTGCATACCGTGTAGAGAGAAGCAACATTCATCTAATTACTGGAAAACCTCTTTTGGAACATTCCAGTACTGATTTTAACTCCACACAATAAGATCTTGGATAGTTTAAAATGATATTCTGTTACTTAGAGAAATACGTTACCCTGACATTTTAACAGAAATCCCTGTTTTATATTTGGTATTTAGAAAGAGATGAAGATGTTCTGAGTATCTGCTTGTTCCAGGCTTTGCTTCAGAAGGGAGGAGAAAGTCTTTCAAGCATTACTGATGCAGAGGCCTAGGAATGGGTTTTAACATGGGTCGAGATAGTGGAGATGTCTGTAGTTCAGAATAATACTGAACACCTAGCTCGGTCCATGTTAAAACCCATTCCTAGGTTGTTTTTTTGTCATCGATATTACCGTTTTCGAACTTCCGTGTTCGACAAAATACAGTCGACGGAGTTTGTTTCAAAATTTTAATAGTTAACCTATATATATATATATATATATATATATATATATATATATATATATATATACACACGTGTGTGTGTGTGTGTGTGTGTATATATATATATATATATATATATATATATATATATATATATATATATACACACACAAGACTAAAATTAACCGCAATCAAAAATTAAACGAAGAGAAGAAATTTTAACTAAGAAATTAACTTTGTGGCAATAACAGCATTCAAAAAATAGTAAATCACACCAACAACTCTTGTAGTACTTTAGTACTTTTGTCTTATTTATTATCAAGACTTCTTCAGAAAGACATGTTTCATAACTATGAGCAACTATTTTCACTTCCTTTAAATACATTAGTTCTAGCAGTCCATTTAAATTAACAACAATTCCTTTCCAATAGTAAACTGTGAACAGGCAGGGTGCTGTGTGCATTTCCATTAACATTACAATCGCAGTTACATAAGATAAATTGGTCAGACAGTAATAGCCTTTTGGTGCCATGTGCATACTAATAGGGATCATGTGCAAAAAGGGATCGTGTGCCAAAGCAAAAAAAAAAATAAAAAAAAATAAAATAAAATATGGGGGAACCGAGAAGGATGAGAGTCTTGCTGTGTTAATTCTAATATTAACACCCAGATTGGTTTGTCCCTGACGGGACAACCCAGAAATTACGTATAGTTAATTTGTGTAACTTATGAGTCCATGCCTCCAAAGGTAAGTAAAGAAGGGCACGGACGAAGGTAGAGGAGTCAGGTAACCCCCCCCCCGTCTCACTTTTCATGCAGTTATTCAAGGGGTAGTACCATCCGAACCAGCCCATGGGCAGTACCATCCACACTGACCCAGTCTTCTGGGACTGTCCATTATTCATATTCTCCTACCCATCAAACCCCAGCTCCACGCTCTGTGTCGTGGGCGACCTCCAAACAGCCCCCCCCTCAAGTCCACACCACATTCCTCCCACTCCCCCCCCTCAGGTGGCATACCCACACATTTCTCTACACACACAGTGATACTACAAGAGTTGTTGGTGTGATTTACTATTTTTTGAATGCTGTTATTGTCACGAAGTTCATTTCTTAGTATATATATATATATATATATATATATATATATATATATATATATATATATATATATATATATATATATATAGGTTGGTACTAGTCTACCGGCCCTAGGGCCTATACAAGCCTAGCCATAACAATTCCCTGGATATTTCTTCCCACAATATTTACTTCCCTGGAACCCTGTCTAGCA
>NC_056730.1:929177257-929273396 GCF_019279795.1 Protopterus annectens
GCAGACTTAACAAATGTACTCAGTAGCCCCTAATGCACTCTTTCAAAACAACACCCACATCAACCACAGAAAATCACGACAAACTAGTTAAAAACAAAAATGCGAACTGAAAACTAATGAGAGCGGTAGAAACCAGGTTTAATTTAGCGATAAAACAAATGAATAAATAACACGCTTTTGGTAAAGGCTGTGCTTCACCTTCATCAGAATGCAAAATACAGAGTAAAAAATCACACATCTTTTAAAATATCGCCAGAAGGTAGTTAAAAACGTCACTTCCCTTCCAAAGAAGGCGTGTTAGGTACCTGGCGTTACGAAACAAAGATATAAATATTTTATGTAATGAAAAGACATTTGCCAAAGTGTATTTATAAGTTAATAGCTCCTTTTCCAATGCATAAGATAAATAGAATGATATAAACAAAATGAAATAAACAAGCAAATCTTCAACAACACAAGGCTATTAAACAGCCCCATATATTAACACCTTACTAAATCCAGCAGCAAAGACATGCAATAACAATTTAAATAAACGTCATATCATTCTATTTATTTTATACATTGGGAAAGGAGCTATTAACTTATAAATACACTTTGGCAAATGTCTTTTCATTACATAAAATATTTATATCGTTTTTTCGTAACGCCAGGTACCTAACACGCCTTCTTTGGAAGGGAAGTGACGTTTTTAACTACCTTCTGGCGATATTTTAAAAGATGTGCGATTTTTTACTCTGTATTTTGCATTCTGATGAAGGTGAAGCACAGCCTTTACCGAAAGTGTGTTATTTATTAATTTGTTTAATCGCTAAATTAAACCTGGTTTCTACCGCTCTCATTGCTTTTCAGTTCACATTTTTGTTTTTAACACCCACATCAACACATACAGCCACATCTCATGGAGTCTCTACTTCTAATCTCATAAGGAAAGCCACCACACAATCCAATATTTAGTCACTGAAGACTCATTTGTGAGACACGCTGATGTTCCTCTCAACCAAGCTGAGTAAGGAGAAAGTTGTGTTCAGTTGCTTATCAGAGGCCATGATCCACCACATTATGCATGCACTCAGGTGATTGGACCACAAGTATCAGTATGACTCAGTCATAGTCCATGCGGGTGTAAATGACCTTAGACATACATTCCTGGACTATATGAAGAAAGACATAATGGAGTTCTCAAAATACATATCCCAGATTGGTATGAGCCTAGCACCGAGCAGCATTTTAACTTCTGTAAAGATGATGTCACAATACGAACAGAAGATGACTGACTTTAATTATTGGCTTAATTTCTGGTGTCATTCTAAGGCATGAAATATTTGTCAACATGAAAGGAGATGGTCAACAGACCACTCTGCTTTGTCAGGGATGGTCGGCACCCCTGCCATCTAGACTTTCAAATGTTAAGTAAAACATTGTCCTCCCCCATAGTGCCTTTTTTATGCAATGCCAAAATTAAAGTGCTTTCAACATAGCAGATCAAAACCAAGAAAATATAAAGGTGTTACTGCTCAGTGTTATGAGTCTAAACAAGAAATTCCACTCTCCTCACCCTAGAGAAAGCTGCCATCTGTGTAGTCACTGAGACATGGCTTAAAACCATGGATAGCACCCCAGCAGTGCAAGGCTATAATGCCTTCCACACATTTAGATCAGCTACTACACAGACAGGGAGGAAAGGTGGAGGTGTCTCTATTTACATTAGAAATCAGTATACCTCAAGACTGGTCAAACAAGTTGATGCATTTGAGCTTCTCCATGTTCAAATCCCATACCACTTCCTTGCAAGCTATAGGTCCCCCTCTATGACCCAGGAGACCCAGAACATGTTTTTAGCTTACTGGAAACACTCACCATCCAACCCAATACTATATTCATAGACGACTTTAATTACCCCACTATTAACTGCAAATCATATACAACACCAAATGTGAAGGCACAGAGATTTGGATTTTGTAAATACAAACTCCCAGGACCAGATTGTCAATACACTGACCAGGGGCAAAAACATATTGGATCTGGTCCTCGCTAATGTTGGAAAGTGCTGCACAACTACTAGTGTAATGTCCTCCCGGGTAAGGTGAGACCATCACAAAACAGACTTCTTTGAAGTAAAAGTAAAACCCAGAACCAAAGCTAACCCTGGAATGTTCATGAACTACTCAAAGGCTAACTTCCTACTATTAAGTGATAACCTGACAAAATTTCAAACCACCATTGACCCTGAGAACATTACTGCCTATGCAGAACTGTTCACCGAAACCCTATTCAAGCATGTTGATAGCTACATAGAGGCAGCTATCCCCACGTGGAAAAAATATAGAACTAACTCAAAAAAACAAGCCACCCTGATAGAATCACAGCATCAATAATCTGTATAACAGAAGGCATAAAATTATGGCAAAAATTAGGTGGTGTAGCATCCAGCAGGTTAAAAGCACTTTCATCAAACTAAACAAACAATTCAGAGAACAAATAAAGTCTACCAAAGCCAAATTTGAGGTAAATTTGGCTTCTAAGCTCAAGGACAGCCACAAGACATTCTTTACCTCAAAGGCAATACACAGTTGTGTGCAGAGCTCATTGGTAATGGAGCCAGCTATACTGAGCTAGAAAATACAGCAAAGAGACTAGCATGCAAATTCATATCTAACTTTAAACCTCTCTCCACTTTAACATTCCCTCAGGAAATGCCAGCAAATATAATTACCACTACTGTTACTAGGGAACAGGTCCTCAATGCTCTCTCTAAGGCCAAGAACACTGCATCGCTGGGCCCAGATAATATCCTAGGATGCATTCTAAATAGCATGAAACCTGACCTATCCGGCCACCTGGAATCACTATTTAACCATAGCCTCCACACAGGTTTTGTGCCCCATGAATGGAGATCAGCAATAGTTATCCCTCTGCCATCTACAGACCTTGAAAACTGCAGACCCATAAATCCCACTAGTCTCACTAGTGTCATATGCAAAATCATTGAAAGATTTATCATGGAAATGATTGATAATGACATAGGAAACCTCCAGGCACTAGGCCTAACCGAGTTTGGTTTCATAAAGAGTAGGTCATGCCTACTTAATCTGGTGGACTTCTTTGATAAGGTCACAAAAGCAATGTATGAGGACAAAATGGTTCACACTGCCTACCTTGACCTGGCCAAGGCATCTGACACAATACTCCATGCAGGGATTGTTGAGATTAGGTATAAACCCTTATGTTACCCAGTGGATAGCCAGGTGGCTCAGAGACAGGACCCAGGAAGTTAGAACTGGGGAGTCCACCTCTACAAAGAGGCACTTTACAAGCACAGTCCCTCAGGGATAGGATCTAGGACTGTTCCTTTTTGGAATTTACTTCACTGAAGTCAATGCCAATGTCAGGGGCTTCTGGCTGGCCAGATTTGCAGTTGATTGCAAATTAGGAGCAGTCATAGAATGCTCAACTGACACTAATGCTGTACAGGAAGGGCTGACAGAGAAAATAACTTGTGTCAGAGCTTTGGACTAAAACTAAATGCCAAGCAATGCATACAAGTATACTTCAGATGTTATCCACCTTTGGTAACTATTATATTGACAACACACCCCAACAGTCAATACAGTAGTCAGGGACTTGGGGACACATGTAGACAGTAATCTAGCCTTTGAGCACCACATGTCTACAGCAGTGAAGAAATCATTCTATATTGTGCAACTTATAAACAAAAATATGGCATCTAGGTCCAAAGAAGTAATTGTTCCACTGTATTCAGTATTCATCATATCTATCATTGAATACAATGTCTCCTTTGGTATGTAACCAACAAGACAAATCCAGTAACTGGAAAGCCCATAGAGGTTCCTCACTAAAAGAATACAGGGCATAAGTAACATGTCCTATGCAGACCACCTCAAACACCTATCCCTGTATTCTGTCCCCTACAAGCTGTTGAGGGGAGATCTATGCCTGGGCATACAAGGCATTGTTGGACCCCACTCTGATGGACCTTCTGATACCTGCAAAACAAGCAGCACCAGAATTACTCATTCTAAAGATTCAAACCTTGCTTGTGATATAAATAGGACTTGACTGCCCCTTCTTTAGAATAGATTTCCCATCCATGTAAAGCAGAGTTCCTCCCTAATTCAATTCAAGAGCAACTTGGACAACTGGATGGGGAACAAGAATTTCATCCCTGGTTTGGCACCCATTTCTCTAATGGACACAGGCAATCTGTAAATGGTTCATCTCCCAGGCTCCTGATTGTAAATGTTTCATCTCCCAAGGCAATGCTTACATTTTTCATGGGAACTAGAACTTGTCAGAGATTTGGGATGCATGGCTTGGATTAATATCATATATGACCATGGACATACTGGAGAGTAATGTTCCAAAAAAGGAATGCTGTTGAAACATAATGCTCATCCATGGATGTCAGAAAAAATGAAGGAACACGTGACTGAGTGGGACAAGGGGTGAGTTAGCCATTTTCTGTAACAGGTCCCGGCTGTCACCAAATTATTACTTGCAGCTGAGAATTACCTGCAAAACATCCACTACAGAACGTAAAAAGGAGTGTTTTGACTGTAACAAGCAAATCTCATCATGTGTTATCTCCCTCTGGAAAACTGTTAAGTTATTCTGTCCTGAAAAAAGTAATACCCCTTCCCTCAATATGGCTGCCAGCAGAATTAGTAACAAACCACTTTGAAAAATATAGATAGCTACACGTGCATGTTTTTGATACTTTGCACATTAGAGCTCAGCACCAAAAGTACTACTTGGGTCCTGTTAACCATTTCCATCTATAGGAGGTCAGTCTATTCACAGTCAGAAATACACTTACAGAAACCAAATACTATGGTTCAGCCAGATCTGTTGGATTACCCCCAGTTCATAAAACTGGCATAATATAATCTGTTGCATGCCCACCCCCATATCCTCATAAACAGGAATAACAGAGAAGATTAGGTTTTTGTCTTGTAAAAGGAAAAACATATAATATCCCTCCATAATGATGGTCCATCTGTTGAACCAAATAAGTACAGAACAGTTAACATTATAAACACAGTGACAAAGATACTGGAGTGTTCCATGCCCCAGCAATGGACAAAATATATTGACTCACAAAAGTATTTTTAGCAACTTACAATACTAGCAGTTGTGGAACATGCAGGAGATGGGCCTAAACTATATGGGAAGTATCTCATGAAGGATAAGCCATCTAACCAGTATCCACAGCTTTTGGGGTGCTTCCATGCAGCCATATGTTCAAAGAAGAATTATTTTTCTGATGGTATAGGAGGGAGAAAAAAGTTGTTTAAATGGAAGCATTCAGAAATTTCTTTTTTTTTCAGTTAGTTTCATTGAAAATTTTAACAACAAAACATTAATATATAATAATAGAAATATTATATATCTAAAAGAATAATAGTAAACAACTAAAATAACTATTACAAAGGTGTCTACTATAAAAAAAGCTGTTTAAATGGAAAAAGAAATATGATAAAAGTAGTTGTTAGTTAATTGTCTGTTTATCCAGCAGTTCTTTGAATTTCTACCATATATTATATGAAGAGGTGATTCTAGATGTTTTTATCTTGATTGTGATAAGTTGTGATAAGTTCAAGATGACAGACTTCAGTTGCCAAGTGCACAAATTCCCTCATGGTAGGAGTAGTCTCATTTTTCCAGCTCTTGGTGATGACTTTTCTTGTTAATGTTAAGAACGCCATAAAATAGGGTATTTTATTTTTATGACACAAGTGGGAATATGCGTATTAAATAAAGTAAGAGATTTGGTCAACATAAATTTATAATTAAAACAGACTGTAAAAGAGAATTCATATCATTTAAATAACTTTTAAATTTTATACAATTGTAAAACATATGCTGCTAGTCAGCTTTAACATTTAGTTTACAGCTCTAGCATCCTATGCCTTTATTATACATCAATTCAGCTTTATATGGTGTGATAAAGGTTCTATGTAAGAACTTCCAAGACAATATTCTCCACCTTTGTGATGAAGTAGTTTGTTTTGAAGATTGGAGTATTAGTTTTTTATCATCTTCACTTGGTGAATTATTATTAACAAGTCTAAAATAATCCCAGTAGGCTTCTCTGTAACATACTGTGAAATTCTTAAGTACCTTATACATATTAGATAGAAGAAACTTTCCAATTATATTCTGGTGCATTAGAATAATGAGTAAATCAATGAATGTGGGGAAAGAATTTCTAACTATTGGTTACATTAGAATAACCTTATACTCAACTAATTATTTACAGTTTTGAATTTCTAGCCACGTCTTTTCAAACATAATAATAAGATCAACATTTTGTATTATTGTCTAGTAACTGATACCAGTATAACAGGTTTTTATCTTTCAGTGTAGCCATTGTTGTTAAATTTAGTGCATTGATATTATTTTGAGTATAGGTAATTGGAAATATAAAGAAAATCCATGCTTTATATTCAGGATTCCTGAAAATGAAAATGTTAAAGGAGGTTATTATTGTATTAATATAATAAGACCTAAATGGTTTGTTTTTATTTTCTGTAAAATAGTTTATCACTAACCAATGAAATTTAATGGTAGCTATTTTAGCATGATATGATTTTGTTAAATTATTGGATTTACCTCAAATATCTCCCTGAATATTTTTCCATTTAGCATTTTAAATATTTAACCAATAAATTATTGTCTTAACAATAGAGGATAAGAAATGTAATTTTAAATCTGGAAGACCAATACCACCGGATGTGCAATCTCTAATGTGGTGGATTAAAACCAATCTAGGCTTAGTAGGGAACCTTAGAAATCTCAGAAATAAAGAATGATACACTTTTATAATTTTTGGAGAGGAGTGGGAGGGATAAAGTTTGTATTATATATCTAGAATTTTAGGAAGGATAATCACTTTAATTAAGGAGAATCTCTCTTCCATAGCAATTTTATTCCATTTATTAAGAGATTGTTTTATGGAATTTAAGTTATTATTATAATTAGGGGTTGTTATATCTTTGATATTATCAAACAAGATTATCCCTAAGTGATTTCACCATCTTTCACAATGTATTTATGTAATTTCTTATCTGTTTTATTAATATTATAATTAACAGGTAGTATTTTAGTCTTATTCTCATTAAAACTGAGTCCCAATGTCTTTCGGAATATTTCTATTGCTTAAAATACTGTGATAAGAGAAGAATTGCAGTCAGTCAAATTAAATAGGATGCCATTTGCAAATAATTGTGTTTTGGGGATTAAAGCATTATTCATTACTATGCCTTTAATATTTTTATTTGATTTTATGTAATTTGCAAAAGTTTCCATAACCTGAGCAAACAGCAATGTGGACAAGGCACAACCCTGTTTATTACCTTTAGTGATCATGACTGATTGAGTAGTATATGAGCCTATCTTAATGTATTCAAAATAGGTCCATAGAGAAGTTTGATTAACTGAAAGAAATTGTTTGAAAAATTACATTCCTCTAGTACTAATAATAAATACTCCCAATTAACTGAGTCAAATGCACTATTGATATCCAGACTAACCAATGTTTGCCATTTTTTGAGTTATTAGTATAATCAATTATTGGTAGCATTATAATATCTTATTTATTTATTTGTCATTTGCTAACTGGGCTAGTCCAACTGAGCCAGTGGCCCGTTTTCAGTGGAGACCCAAGGAAAAAAGCTCCAGACAGTTATTACAAAGTTACATAAAGAAAAACATCTGACAATGAAGTTGTATGCAAACATTACAATAATGTGCTTTACACGAGAACATTAGAAATTTACAACGGGCCTGAAAATTAAGTTTATATAAACATTACAATAATGTGCATAACATGCAGTACAAAAGTTAGAATTTGTTTTTAATCCACAAAAAGAGAAAGAGATGCCAGTGAGATAAGACACTTGAAATAGGTGGGTATTAAAAGTGTGAGAGGCAGTAAGGTGGTAAGGTGGGATTCAAGTGTTGCAGTGACAGGTGTTGACATTTAGGAGAAATTGTTTAATTTTGTATTTAAAGAGATTTATGTTAGAAATTATTTGGATACTAATGGGAAGTTTGTTCATAGGTGTTCCTGTTCATTACATACCCAGTCTGATCATTGTTTATCAACACTGGAAGAAATTGTTTTATTCTAGAGGCATAGATTGCTAAGAATATTTTATAATCTACATTTAATAATGAAATTGGTCTATATGAAGAACATTGTGTTTTGTCCTTGTCAAATTTTAAAACTGGGGATGTTAGGATGTATTTTCAGGATGGTGGTACCTTTGTAAGTCCTTTAACTATTGAAAATACCTCTAGTAAAATACTCAAAGTATCCTTAGTCATCATTTTCTTTAGTTCATGTATTACACCATCATTTCCAGGTGCTTTATTGGGTTTTAATTTATTATTTTGAACTTTGAGCTCAGACATTTATGTAGGTTTGTCAATTATTTTTATTTGATCCTCTAACAATCTATTTTCAATATTTTTTTTATAAATGTTTTAATTAGATAATGTGCATCCATTGTTGGTTTGCATTGATTAATCTTATTAAAATTAGACCTGAAAACATCCAGAATATCTTTATTTCAGTAACCTTGTTTTTACTACTACAGGAGTACAGTTCTCTGATGTGATTTGATTTAACAATCATTTTGTTCTAGTTGTCAATTTACACATGGATTTAAGATTTATGGAATACGTATTTTAATCTTTTCTAAATTTATCATCATTTTATGTTGTAAAATTTCTAAATATTTACTGTTTAAGCTATTTATTTATTCTATTAATTATTTTTTGACTAATTTTAATTTATAAATTTTCTCCTGTAAATCCATCAATTATTTGTCCCATTGTTTCCTTTTTTTGTGCAAACCAACTTGTAATTTTGCCAAATGGCTATGCTTTTAAATAGTCCCATACAAAAATCTCTGAGATGTGCCTGTATGATTAATTTCAATAAAAGTTTTAATTTCTTTATTAAAGAACTCCTCAAAATCTTTCATATTGGTTATATATGCAGGAATCCTTTTAATTTGGGATGTTATTACTAGAATTCTACATATCTTCAAATGTTATTGCATTATGATCCAACAGTGGGCAATATACTACTTTAACATTATCTGTTCTACTAGTGATCTCATTTGAAACATATACTTTATCTATTCATGATTGTGCCCCATGCCTTTATGAGAAATAGGTAAAGAAGAGTGATTCTGATACTGAAAACTCATTTATATCTGTCATATTATATAAATCAGTGAACTCCATCACAGCCTTGACTGAGGCAGGTTTCTTCCTTTTACAGCTTGTGTTGGTATCATTGTCAGATAAAATACAATTAAAGTCACCTGCAAAAATAATGTATCCCTTTGATATTTTTATTATTTCCCCACACTGTTGTTTAACTGTTTGTATTCCTAATCTGGATATCCAGTAGACATTAATAAAAGTGTATAGTTTCCTTTGACTCTCTATAGTCACTGAACAAAACATGCCTTCTTCTTCACTAAATGTATTCATAATTTTAGGTAGAGGCAAAGGATTTTTCCATAAAATAGTCAACCATCTTCTCTTTTGTTTATAATAAGAGCTAGTCAATATAGACTAGTGTTTAGTACTACGTCTGTCCAAATCTTCTTTTATTAAGCATGTTTCCTGTAAAAAGATAACTTGAGAATTAAATATTTTTAAAATTTTGAATAAGATACCGCTTTTACAACCATTATTTAATCCATTGATATTAATTGATATGCATTTCAAGCTAGTCATACTGCCAAAATATGAAAAAGTAAATAAGTATTCCATATAATACCCACATACATTTGTAAATAATACAGTACTGAAAAAATATTATTGTATCTAGTGAACTGCTTACTTATAGATATAAATACAAGATAATTGAGATTAACTGTTAACTGTAAATTTCTATCAAGAATAGTAGACACCAAAAATGAAAAATAAATAATTTGTAAACTACTATGCATGCACTTTTCATTCCCATCTCCCTCCCATGGAGCTTAAAACTCCTGGTTTAAATAGCAATCCTATTCAAACACTACCACATTTCCACAAATACATATCTTGCATCACTCTACTACTTCTAAAGTTAAGATATATGAAAGGCCTAACTTATTTAACAAAATTAAAAGGGGTTAGTATATACATAATATTTATATTGTAAGCATTCATTTGTTTGTTATAAAACTTATAAACTGCAAAGTATAGCAGATCTTGTAGTCGTTTGGTTCTATTCTATTTATAAGAGCCTATATAGTATTATAATAAATCCAATAAATTCTTTCAGTTCTGAGAAAAGAGAGATTAACACAGATAAAAAATTACATATAACATTGTTTATAATTATCCTGCTATATTACTAATATGCTATTATATGTTATTGATAATGTGACTCAGCTATTACATATTATTGAAAATGTGACTATTTATGTTCAGTTCTGACTGCAAGACTGTACATTCTTGGATATTATGGTAGACATGAATGATATTTCAAAGAACAAATTAACTTCTCTAAGAATTTTTTTGTCTGTTTGTAAGGACTTGCATATACAATTATCATTCAAAACGTGTCTCTTTTATAAATAGAATATCATTCACTAAAACTTACTAGTAGATATAAAGTAATAAAACAACAACTATGATGTCTAAAATAACTAATAATATATTCCCAGAATTATATTTGTACTGAGGGATAACATGTGGTTGGCAATATACCAACTACAGTCTTTTTAACAGACACATAAATTCACAGCTTATAAAAATGACTGTGTAATTTTGTCTGACTTTGTGAAAAACATGCTATTATTCATATTAGTCCCTCCTTTACTATGCATCAGGCTTTAAATTAACTGTCAGAGAATGAGATTCTAATATTGCAATGTATTTGAGCTCCTCACTTCCAGCTCAAAAAGCACATCCACACAGAAACCAATACAAATCTTCACCACAACCATTTTCATAAACATACACATATCTATTGCCTAGGCCACAGTTGTGCAGCAGTTAGCATTGTTGCCTCACAGCAAGAGGTTCTCCCATTCGATTTTCGGCTGGAGCACCTTCTGTGTGGAGTCTGCATGTCTTCCCCGTGGTCGAGTGACGCTAAAGACATGCAGGTAGGTACGAGCGTGAATGGGCATGCCTTCTTTAAAGGTTGGGCATCGAGCTGGCAACTCGGCACTGTAACAATCCACTGCCAATCGTGAGTGAACAGGAGTTCCGCTGTGGTGACCCCTAACTGGGAACAGTCGAAAGACACATATCTATTGCCTACATATGCTCAACAAGTCAACCAAGCAAGGGATGAACATCAACAGACATAAACAAAATCATCCTCCCTTCTTTAAATTAATAGAACAGAGTGTAATTTGAATAATATAATATCTTAGGATAAAAGTTGAATTGAATAAATTAATTCTATATAGTGTTTGGTGCCACAGTACTATAAAATTTATTATATACCTTAAATAGTGAAATACAGATTTTACAAGTCCTAAAATAGTAACTTTAAAGTAAATATAGCAGAGAGTATGAGTTAACAGCTTCTTACTATTTTGCACTTAATTTGTGTGTTAATATCAAACAACATTTTATCCGGTATTTCGTTGACACTCTCCCTTTAAATCTTAACCTTTAAAACTGTTTGTCACAACTAAGTACTTCCTATTTAGCTTCCCTCTTCATTTAATCTTTATCTAACAAGTAAATCAAGGCCTGCGACCTCAGCAGGAACTTTAAGAGATCTCAAAGACTCAAAAAGAGAAGGAAAACATGCATAAATTAGTCAAGGTAAGAGCACCAGCTTCAACAGTCTTAAAATAATGCTGCTTTCATTCATGGTTCATTTCGTATTCGTGAATTGCTGTTTTTTACCACAAGCATGAGTTAAAACACATAAATTGTTTTTACTACTGTATTTCTCCTCTTGTAAGTCCTCCTCAATGAATAAATCAGCACCAAACATCACAGATAAGTCTAAATAAAAATAAAAAAGAAAGAATATAAAAATGGAAAACTGCTTTATACACACTGCATACACCTACAATTTTTTCACTGTTAGTAAAGAAGTACTCATAAACGGCACAACAGTCTGATATTTCTTAGAGAAGCACATCCAAATCTCATACATACAACACCTCACATATTCCAATCAACTATGACATGTGAATTAAGACTTAAAGTTAAAAACATCATAAACATTCAGTCTATTTACAACATACTTTAATGTAATGTCAGCAAATTACTATTATGTTACAATGAGCTATGACTTTAAGATTTATGTGGCACATATCTGAAGAAATGAAACCAGGAGATATATATATATATATATATATATATATATATATATATATATATATATATATATATATATAAAGCTTATTATTAGTTAAATAATTAATTTCTTAATACTTATTAAGTAAAGGCATATATTTAAAATGTCAGTAATATTATAATAAGTTTTTTTAATTCAAGTTTCAAGCATTTAATATTTTCGGAGCAATTCATTATTAACTGTTTTTAAAGGGTACCTACAACAGTCAAACGAGTTTTTAAACATATTTTTGTATAATGAATTTCAAGGGGTTAAAAGTTTTAGTTTGCAATGAATTTAACACATTACAATTAATGTGATGTATTATTTGAACTCCAATTAAGGCAATGTGCCTTTTGTATAAAGACTTGTTCCTTTTTTAATTCAGTTACACTTGAGAAAGCCTGGTATGACCAGGCGAAAGCGCTCGTGATTAAATCTGTCTTTGTTTGTCGTTGGAATAAAACTTTTATATCGGATTTTGTGGAGGACTTTTATATTCACTTTACAGCTAAACTGCCTTCAAAAGTTTGGTTCAGTTGGAACATTATTTTAACTAATAGAATTGTGTTGGAGTTATTGGTGTGCTGACTGCAGGGCTTGGTGGGTCCTTCTCCGGTGTTTTATCTGTGACGTTGGTTTTTTTGCATATATTTAATATGGAAAATAAAATATAGAATATAGCTTAGCAATACATATAGGAAAAGGAAAACTAAAATTTATTTATGTTATAGATAAGTGAATCCTTGCTTCCTTCCCTTTACTTATATCTGCAGTAACTGAATTCATAAACTTTATCATGGAAAAATAATTTTGTTACTAAAACAATTAACATCAGTTTTATACTAAAGATTAGAGTCATTTGTCCTTTAGCTTCTTTTTCTTCTCATGGGATTTCCAGGAATTTACTTCTGCATCTCTCTTCAAAGTATTATTGTTCCAGTGTTTGGTCTAGAATTTTTTTAATGACAGTGCAGAGTCTGGGTCTTCAAAGTGTCTAATTTCATCCTGAAGGAATATTTTGAGCTTGACAAGAAAGTGACAAGAAAGAGTAAATGTACCTTAAACTGTATTTTCTTAAGTTCTTTTATGAGAGGTAAAAAAATGTTTCCCTTTGGTCATCACAGCATTGGAACAGTCATATCTTATTAATTTGTCAACCAGTTCAATAAGAGATTTGGACCAGGCTGTTTAAGTATTAGCTCCTTGTCTTAAGGTGAGAATAACTTAACAATAACTGATCTCGGTGAAGATTTAGTTTTTGATGAAGTAGAAACTAGAGACCTCTGTGCTCCTTCTGTACCATATGACATAACTTCAGATAAATTTAGAGTCTTAGTAATCCAGGCAGTAAGAAAGTTGATTATATTTACTCATTTTTAAGGTAGTTCAAAAAACAAATGTTATTTCTCCTGGATCTGTTCTCCAAGTCATCAATTTTGTTTAATTTTAAGTTTTTTTGTCACAGTAGAAATTCAGTGTTGTTCTCATCTTCAGATACTCTGACTTCTATGTCATTAAGAGCATCTTCCACTCCAGATATCTGAGTTTTCTGTTGTTTTAAAATCTCATGTAACTGATCCATCTGTTTGATACATTTTCTTTTAAAGCTGTCAAGTTTGTTATCCATTCTGTCCATTTTTAAAGAAAGCTATTTTATGTTAGAAAGAACAGACTGGAGTTCTTTCTTTAAAGGCAAGTTCTGAGAGATTCTCATTGAATGATTGATTTCACATCTACTGGTACAGACCTTTCAAATTAATAATTTGACAGGAAAAATTCAAATATTTAGAAATTTTTAGATAATATCCTTCTATGTAGTATCAGGTAAAAGATTCTGTTAAAAATCGGTTTAGGATATTATAAAAATAAAATTCCCTGTCAGAAATAGAAATAGAGTAGCAGAGCAAGAAAACTGTGCTACTAGCCTGTCAGCATCCTGGTCATGCCCCCCCCGCCCCCCCCATTCGGAAATTTCTGAAACACAACAGAGGTATTGTTAAAAGTAGAAACCCCCACACCGCTGGCTATACCCCTGGTTATTGGGACACTAGAGAATTACTTTAAACCTGCCCGTACTTCTACTGATAGTCTGGCACCTGCTTCTAGGAAACCCAATAAACTTTACAAGGTGCCTCAGTCTTATAAGTATTCTTTCTGTAACCCTAAAGCTGATACTTCTTTTATTTCCCTATCAAAAACTTCTAAATTTAAGCATGCAGCTACATCAAAACAATTTGCTTCAGGCAAAAATGGCAGAGCCTTTATCAGACTTGGAAAACAAAGTCTTCAACCTTACCCTTTAGAATGCTCATTTGTCTGGCAAATATGTCCAAGTATCGTTTGACATCCTTTACTGACATTAAAAAGATTATTACAAACTTACCTGATTCAGGTTCCAAGTCCTCAGTGCTTTCTATTACTTTCCTCAGTCATTCAAGTCACCAAACATTCATCGGGATGCTGCTAGAATGCTGCAGATGCTGTATTTATGACTACAGCTAGGGGTCATGTGCAGATAAGCTTGGTTACAAACCGATATTGTACCAGAAAAGATGTCAGATTCGAAATTCTTAATACTGAGCTTGATGAAAAGGTTTTATTTAGCATTTCATCGGCAGATGTTCTTAAGAGATTTGATAACAGGGGGAAACTGATCCAATGAGTAAAGCAAAATGTACAGTCCCCTATACCAAATTAGTGCAGAAAGTTCTCTTTCAGCACAGGGTCATTTACAGGAAAATATTTAAACAATCCAACAAAAGTTGGGAAAAGGAACATTTAAAAATAATGTAAGGAATATCTAAGAAAAAGAGGGGCAGCATAGGCCCAATCTTAGTCCAAGAAAAATGACTATGTTTCCCTTCCCTTCCCCACCCTGGTAACTTTCTAAACCTTTCAAAGAATCTGTCTCAACATCTTCCTATGTGGTACCAAGTTACAACAGATTATTGGATGCTAGGATTCATTAAAAAATGGGTACAGGTGGCAATGGGAATCCCTCTCGCCAAACCTAGGGATTCCATCCTATCCTTAGAATCAAACCAACCTCTTTTTTCTCCCATCATTGCTCATAAGCTATCCCAGTTAGTAATAGAACCTGTACCAAAGGATCAAAAAGAAAAAGGATTCTATTCAAGAATATTTCTGATGCCCAAAAAGGAGGGAAGCTGGAAACCTGTTTTTGGACCTGGCTTTCTTAAATCTCCATGTTAGCAATCTCTCTTTTTCCTGATTCCTTCTTTAAGTTTCTTGGTAACTTTGGTTAGAGGTTTTAGATCATTTTTAAGATTTTCTGTTTCTGGTTCATACTTTCAGTTTTTTAATTTATCCTTTGGTTTGTCCTTGACACCAAGGATTTTCGGAAAGTGTCTAACACCAGTGAATGTTTTTGCATGTTACAAGACATCCACCTTTCTCTACTTGGATGACTACCTTACTTTTGCAGACTGTATTCAAAATCGTCAAGAATATCTCTTCTTTGTCAGATATATGTTTCAGAACCTAGGTTTTCACATCATTCAGGAAGTCATTCTAAATTCCTTCCTATAGAATAACATTTCTTGGATGTCTGCTAGACACTTCACAAATGATGGCATTCCTGACTAAGGAAAAAGTAACCTTTTACCAAGTACATTTTTTTCAGCTGTTCGGCATTGGAGCACTTAAGGGCATCTTCCACACATCCAGACCACTGAAAGCTCAAGCTCATAGAGGAAACAGTCAGAGCTCTGGGCGTCAAGCCCTTCAGTGGTTTCCTGCTGCTGAACGGCACTCATCTAGCAGCTTTTTGATGATTGCTCTCTTGCTAGCATTCCTCCATAGTTGAGCAGATAAGTTCCCTTCAGAAAAAAACTTCCACTTTTACTTTTTATCAGAAACTGAGCAGATAAGTTACCTTCAGGGGAAAAAAACTTCCACTTTTATTTTTGTTTCAAAAACAGAACTTCTTTAAGCAGCTGTTTTAATTTTACCTAGGTTTAATGTTTTGTGGGGATTATACAATGACATTCTCATCAAGTTAAACCTGTCTGCTTATTTATTTTGTTTTCAATGTAAACATTTATTATAAATAAGTTTACTTTATCTTTTATTGATAATAATGTTATACATTTCTAGGGGCTAGAGAAAGTGTGTGTTTGTGCTTCTAACTTTATTTTTTGTGGAAACAATGATTTTTTTATACTTGCCTGCTACTAACATTTTACTGATATTGCTGCCTTGTTTCAAGCTTCTTCTTTGGCATAGCCATGAAACAACTTACAGATTCCTTTGTTCTTCTTTCCTCCAGACACAAGAAAAGAAAATTATTAGACAGCCTTTGTGACATAAGCAAGCTGTTTCCTTGCCTCATCCACAGATGGGTGACTCTGCATTGTCCATTTTAGGTTCCACAAACCACTCAACTTCTTCCCTGGTTTCCTCTGATGAAGTCCCTTTGGCCACCATGCACCAGGGGTTAGACACATCCTCTGTGGATGTGGGAATGTCCTCTGTGGGCATGAGAGAACCATTCTTTTTGGTTACAGAAGAAGGACTGGGGATTTTTTCTCTGCTTGGCTGTGCCTAGAAGCAGAAAGTTAAACATTTATCTTCCCATGTCTCTGTTACCCTTTATAGGAAAGATTTATTGGGCTTGGCTCAGGGTTTAGTTCATGTTCTTTATCCTTCTTTCAGCCCTCATTTGTCTCTTGTGTGACCTTGACCAAGTGCCTCTCAACTAGTTACTGCTCCCAGTACACCCCTAAAAAGGGTCCATGTTTCTAGTGGAACTACCTGATTAACAAATGGGTATTATTCATAGAATCATAGGAAGTTACTAGGCTATTGGCCCTGAGGCCCTTACAAGCCTAGCCAAGAATTTAGCTCATGTTCCAACAAGTCAGCTCTCTATGCCACTGTTCAGCAGGGACACAGGTGGAATCTCAGGGGTGTATTTTGTGTTCCCCATCCAGTTATCCAGACTGTGCTTAAAAAGGGTTAATGAGGTACTCTGCTTGACTTGGAGAGGAAGTCTATTCCACCAAAGAGGGAGTCTCAGGGACACAAATCTGTTCCGCCAACAAGTCCTATTGATGCCACAGACTAGGTTGAGTTCTCACGTGCAGGTACTCGAGTGGAGCTTGACTTGTGGATATGCAGCAGTCCCATCAGGGCAGGGTCTGAGATCGCTTTGTATGCCAATTATCCTTCACATTCCAGTTTTACTGGTAAGAGAAAAAGAAATTCTTCATTTCTGAAGATTCCCAATGGGATGAACAGGGAATGGAACTGGAGGGAACAAATTCAGTTATTTCTCTTGAGGCAACAGACTCTGATTATGAGGAGAGCATTTCTTCAGACTTTCCCTTAAAAGGATTGTCATCATTGTCTAAAACAATCTCTAGAATGAATCAACCTTTTCAATGGGGACAAAATAACATTACAGTTTTTTCTGAAAAAGTATTATTTTTACAAGTGGAGTTTCCTTAGGCAACTGCTGTTCTTCTTGTTCTTCCAGCTTTGGATGACATTTTATTACAGTCTGCAATATGTCAGATAGCCTGCAGCCCCTAGGAAGGGAGCCTTACAAAGAATTATTTTCTAATCCACAGTCATTTCTTTGTCAAAGCCTTAGGCACCTAAACATTTAGTAAATGTCAATCCCTCCCCCTCTGATAATGATGGGAAAGACTGTAATATATTTGGGAACAGAGTGCATTCTTTCAGCACTCTTATTTTCAGAATTGTTGTCATCCTCAAATGTTAATGTTTTTGCTTATTTCTTTTGAGGAACTTTGCTACCACTTTCCTTCATCTGAAAGTAAATATTATCTAAATGCTCTTATTGCTTTTGTTTCTCAAATAACAGAACATTCTTTGAAGTGTGCATATGACGCAGCTGATGCTTCTTCCACAGCAGTAGGTAATGGGTTTGTTATGAAACGATTTGTATGGTTATGGTCTCAAAATTTGCCTGAGGAGGTAAAAGTTGAGATCTTAGATTCTCCCCATGATAGGGAGGTTGTATTTGGATGATCTACTGCTGAAGTCCTGAAAAAAATGTGAAGAGAAAGGAAAAATTATTTAATGGATGAGTCCGATTTTTCAGCCTTGTTTTTCAAAGTTTGGTTAAGGTCTTGTGTGTAATTCAGTATAATTTTATATAATTCAAACTAAGCAGACTCAGCAAACATCAAGCCTGCAGATATTCAAGAAACATTGGCAAGGAAGCTCTAAGAAGAAGGGGGAGCCTCTCAGAAACAAGTCGGAATGACTATCTTCAAAGGGTAAGCCCCCTTCCCACCCTGACCACCCTTTAATACTTCCCTAAGATCTGGTTCTTCACTCCTCGCATTGTCAACAGATAATCTCAGAAAAATGAGTTATGAGACTTATCCATCAGGGGCATATATCATCCACTAGATCAAACATTTTATTTTGCCCTCTCATTCAGCATCTGTAGGCTCCAGGGGTAACAGAATATGTTCCTTTCTCTCTCTCTCTCTCTCTCTCTCTCTCTCTTGCAGGGAAAAGTTTTTATTCAAGGAAGTTTCTGATACCAAAAAAAGAAGTTTCATGAGACCCATCTTAGATCTTTCCTGTCTCAACCAATTTGTGAAAGTTCCAAAGTTCAGAATGCTATCCCTTCACATATTACGTCTTATCCACCTTTCAGTTTTTTGGTAATTCTAGGTTTAAAGGATGCTTATCATTACATCCCAATAGCTACAGATTTCAAGCATGCCTTAGGATTTTCTGTGCCTGGATTGCATTATCAGTTCCCTGCAGTACCCTTTGGGTTATCCACTTTTCCAAGGGTGTTTACAAAATATCCAGGTCCAGGGACAGCATATTGCAGACTGCAAGGTATTTACATTTTCCTTATTTAGATAACTTGCTTATTTTTGCAGAGTCTTCAGGGATCTCTCACTCTCTCACTTGGGTGAGAGACCTCCTTCACAGACTGGATTTCCAAAAAAAAACATTCCATAATCTTGTCTAATTACATCCAGCCGAATAGTATTCCCAGGCTGCCTCCTAGATATATCCATACAAAGAGCTCTTCTTCCAGAGGAGAAGATAGATCATTACCTAGATTTATTCCTGAGCTTTTTCCTCTTAATCATATACTTCAGCAAGAGGATTTCTCAGGATTTTAGGATTCATGGCATGTTTGACACTCATGATTCCTCTAGCCAGACTTCATATGAGAGATTCAATAGTATCTAAAGTCTGTGTGGTCCCAACATTAACACCCCTTGACATTGAAAATTCCCATTTTGGAATTTGTAAACAAGGAACTGCTTTGGTGGAGAGACCAGTTTTACCCTTCATTCTCCCTTTCAGCTCTGCTTCAGACTGTAACAACAGATGCCTCAGATTTCACTTGAAAGTGTATGTGTCTTTGGAGATAAAACTGCAAAGTGTTCAGAAAAAAAAAACAATGAAATACCTAAACATCAAATAGATGTTGGCAGGAATAAACACACTCAGGTCTCTCAATCATCTAAGGTCCCCATGACCTCTAGGAGGGGTCACATACAACACCACAATGATGTGGTATATAAGCAAGCAGTGGGATTTCAAATCATATCCTCTGCATAGATTAGCCATGGCAACCTAGGATACAGAAACTTGATTCTATATGCTTCTTACATTCCATCAGAGTGAAACATTATGGTGGTCAAGCTGAGCAGGACCAGGACAGACCCTCACAAATGGAAATTGAATCAGGGGGTGTTTCAGGATTTGATCCAGCTGTGGGGAACATCTCAGATAGATCTGTTCACTTCCATTCACAGCAAACAACTGGAAAAGTTCTGCTCCAAGACTCCTTGCATCCAAGCTTGGAAAACAGATGGATTCTCATTTCCTTGGATGTGAATTTTCCTATACACCTTTCCACTCTTAACATTGATATCCAGAGTCATTCTTAAGATTCAGAGGGGCTCTCAGAAATCATTGTGGGACTCCCTTCTGGCCCATCCAGCAGTGGTTCTATCTTCTTTTTGGAAATGGCCAAGGGCACCACTAACTTCCTCACAGATTGGACCTACTCACACAACACAGGGGTTGTTTGATACACCCCAACTTGAAGCAACTTCAAATGACTGCCTGGATGGTAGAATTGTAATATATTTTAGATACTTATTGTCTGAAGATGTGCAGCAGGTATTAAAAAATGCAAAGAAACCTGCTACTGGTAAATTGAATATTAGTAAATGGAAAATATTTTCTAGTTGGGTGTCACATTAGAACCAAGACCCTTTTGAGTCTAGCATTTTTCTTGTTTTTTTTAATATTTGTGTAAGTTACTATTCTCTGGCATTTCTTATTGCTCTATCAAAGTTAATCTTTCGGCCATTTCACCATGTCTGCTCAAGAATCCCCCTCCAATGCACTTTTGTGTCAAGTTGTTTTTGAAAGGGGTTTTGTATGCCCATTCCCTAGAAATTAGATGGCTCCTACTTGAGATCTTTAGTTTTGGAAAAATTAACTCTTGTTCCATTTGAACCAACTTATTAGGCTGATTTGAGGTTCTTAATATGGAAAACAGTGTTGCTGATTGTTCTGACTTCTACAAGAAGAGTGCCTGAGTTGCAAGCTCTTATGATTGGTCAACCTTATCTCAATTTACACAAAGATTTTTTTTTTTTTGAGAACGAAGAAATGCTTCATTTATTCTTAATGTGGTTTATGGGTCTACTTTGAGCCAAGCTACCTATCTCATTGTCTTCTTTCCAGAACCTAAAATGACAGAGAAAGAGTTCTTCATACTCTGGATGTCTATAGTCAACTCATGTACTATCTTAACAGAAATAAAACCTTCAGAAATTCTCATCAGTCGTTCATTTCTTATGAAGATAAGAAAAAGGGACAATCTGTGATAAAGTTTACAGTTTCCAAATGCTTGTCCCATGTTCTTTCCTTTTGTTACTCCTGTGACAATGTGAGGTATTGCCAGCTGGGTCTATATTACATTAGTTAAAAACCTAATCCTTGAATAATTATTTGTCAAACACTAACAGTTGAAAACTTCATCCATCGAATGCGCATTTAATCAAAGTTTTTCCAACGGAAAAAAATGATAGGCCATCATGGGGAATTTGCCCTTTTCCCCACTATAGTACAATCTCATTTTTGGTATATTTAGTTGGGGATATGTGCACAGCCCCCCCACCCCCACCTGGGTGAGTTTTAAATTTGGTAATTCTTGTGATGGTGGGTAGGTTGGCTAAGCATTTTTTCCATTGGAAAAACTTCGATTAAATGCACATTTGATGGATGAAGTTTTTGACGGTTAGTGTTTGACAAATAGTTATTTGATGATTAGGTTTTTTGTTGAAGTGATATAGACCCTTGATGGCTATGCCAGGAGAAGTAGGGCAGTGGATGTGCAGTATATGCCAGCATAGCTAGTTGGAACTTTGTAAAGAATTATATGTCATTTGTATATCAAACTGATTTCTATAGATGCTTGTGTTGAAAAATGTATTTGTAAAACTGCCTGTGTTAAAAATGTACCAACAGTGGGTCCTGACTGTATTATAACTAATTAAATGCGTATGTTTTAACAGAGGATACTGGGATAGAAGAGGTTAATCTCAGTCCAGCTAACTTTTGAAAAATAGTAAGAAATTAAATTTCTTAATTTTGGCCATAAACATTGTATCTTACAGTTCAGATTGCAAGCAGAGACTGTGCCATAGAATGGTTTATTAGCTCCTGTAGAAAAAGTGGAAGTGTGTTATGGTTTTATGGCTTCCAGATGCTATAACACGTCTCAGCAAAGTTATATCTGTGTGTCTATATGTGTGTGTACACATGTGCTAAATTCTGGTTTAGTTTCTAGCAATGGGGGTTAGCATGGGAATGACATGTAATGTCATTCTGTAATCTAGGACAAAAATGATATTCTAATACTAGATGAGATTGAAGTCTCATGGCAGCCTGTTTTTGGAACCTGACAAAGAAGGACCCTTCACCTACTTCATCTTGCTTTGTTCTAGTAAGTGACCAGGAAATAGTAATTCTTTAGATCAGTCAAGAAAATATAGTGATCTTAGTTAAGTACTGTTTTCCTCTATCTGTGTGAATCTATTCATCTGTGTCATTTTAATATTTCCAGTGATTGAAACTCTGGTGTTTATTGTAAGTAGGTATTCTGTATTTTCATGTTCTTTTATTATGTATTATTAAATATATTTAAACTTTTCATTCTGGCTGGTCCTTTAGAGAATATCCTAACCTTTGAGAGTACTTGTATATATTTGGTGACTTTGTGGCCATTCCTGAAAGCCTTACTGCATTGGTCAAACACTATCATTAGCATTAATATGAATTTTCCTCAGTATAATTGGGTACCCTTGTAACAGCCTTAGAATAGCTGGCTTTGGAGTGTCTGGTGGCAGTGTAACTACCTTATAGTCTGGACAGAAGGGAGCAGAGCTAGTAAATATGTGCCAGTCTTTTCCACGTGTGTGTGTGTGTGTGTGTGTGTGTGTGTGTGTGTGTGTGTGTGTGTGTGTGTGTGCAAATCAACTCTCCAAGAGTGTGTGTGTGTCAGCTGCTTGCAGCAGGGACATGAAGCGCTGGTTTCACAAAGAGAGTGGTGGAGGATGTAGTCTGGACATTTGGCTGAGGGCTCAGTTCTATAGCTGTGCCAGGGGGAGTCTTATTGGGCACCTGGAGAGAGACAGAGAGAGAGAAACCCAGACCCCAGAACTAGTGTGTTCTCTTTGTGTTCTTAAGGGGAAATTGTGCTTAATGCAGAGAGCTGCATCTGGAAATATTGTGTGTACCTATTTTTGTTCCAAGTGAACATCTCTCTCCATTGTCAGTGGTGAGGATTCAAGCTCCTTGATTACTGGCCAATTGATGAGATGTCACAACTCCTACCATAATAAGTCTGTTACAGGCAAGGTCAGGGCACAGCCTACTAGGGCCTTGGTTTCTTTAGTGACTTTTTGAAAGGAGTGGATTCTAGAAGTACTGTAGAGGCAATAACTTGGTCCGGTGTACATACTTTCACACAGCACTATAAACTAGACTTATTTTTTAAATCTAGAACAGGCTTTCCTAGGAGTATTCCCCAAAGGCTCCTGGGGCATCCTTCTTCGTCGAAAGTTTCCAAGCTTTTGTATTCAAACCATATAGCTTAGGCTACTGCAGCAGTGATCTAATGATGAACATAGTATAGCTTAGCATAACAGTAGTTGTTCAAATAGACCACTGCTGCAATAGCCACTCCCTCCATTCCCCTAGATTTTTTATCCTCTGTTTGCCAGGTAGAGCACGCTTGTTTTTATATACCTAGCAAAGACATTTTTCAGGGCTTTAACCTCCCTTTTTTACTTGGCATGAAACCTCTGAAGGGTTTGGTGCCCAGAAAACTAACTTTCTCCTCTGTCAGCTTGAGCTTCAATAGTCTGGGTGTATAGAAGGTGTCCTTAAGCTTTGGAAGCTGTCTGTCTGTCTGTTATATCCTGGCAGGATATAACCCTGTATAGCATAGGCTACTGCAGTAGTGATCTATTCAAACTTCTACTTTTATGGTAAGTTTGCTTACACAACTATATTTTTTCTCTGCAACATCTAACTACAACAAGGAAATTCGTCAGGATTTTGGGATGCATGGCTTTTACAGTTCTCACTATTCCCCTAGCCTGATTACTCATGAGATAGATTCAGTGGTTTCTCAAATCAGTAAAGACCCAATACCAATACCCACTGTCTTTTCAAATCCCTGTACTGAACTTTATCAGGAAGGAATTTCACTGGTAGGTGGACCAATTGATTCTGAATCTGGGTCTTCCAATTTCCCTCTTAGCCTGTTCTTTGTCTATAACTACAGATGCCTCAGATTTTGCTTATGGGTCTATGTCCAAGTGATTCAAGGTACAAGATCTTTAGGACCATCACTTCAGAAGGAAACACATAAACATCAAAGACATTATGGCATTGATAAATGCAATGAAACCCTAAATCATATGTGGACTCCAGGATCTCTTTTGGAAATCACAGAGAGCACCACTGTCATGTGGTACAGAAACAAACAAGGGGGAAACCAGGTCATTCTACCTATGCAAACTAGCCAGGATAGCCTGGGAACTGGCAATTCAGGCTACTTATTTTCTGTCACAGCAGAATACTGTGGCAGACACTCTGAAGAGGACCATGACAGACTTCCAAGAATGGATATTAAATATAAGGTTCTTTCAGGAGATAATCCATCTGTGGAGAACTCTCCAAATCAATATGTTTGCCTCTGTTCACAACAGACAGTTGGAAAAATCAGCCCCTGGACTCCTTGCAGATTGGAACTGTTGATTCCCAAGGACTGGTATAGTCATATATGCACTTTTCCCCAATAACCAGAGTTCTTTTAAATATCCAAAAGGACTCTCCAAAAATAATCTTGGTAATTCTCTTTTTACCCAGACCACAGTAGATTTCACTTCTCTTCAAACTGGCCAACAGCAATTTTGAAATATGTCCCCACAGGATGGACTTACAAAGTAATGAGGGATCTTTGATTCACCCCAACCTGCAATTTCTTCAGCAGACGTCCTTGATGATAGAATTTTGCTCTCTCTCTCTCTCTCTCTCTCTCTCTCTCTCTCTCTCAGGCACTTTTTTCTTTGAGGATGTGCAACTGGTATTTAACACAGCTTAGAAAACTAGCAGTAGAATATCTCATTTGGCCAAAGGGGAGAGATGTTCTGGTCAGTGTCATAAAAGGAACAAAGACCATTTAGAGATCTAGGCTCCTTTGATTCTTCAATATTTGTGTGAATTGTTAAAATCTGGCCTTTCTTACTCCTGCTCTGTTAAAATCATCTTTCAACCATGTCTGACTGTTTGCCCTTAGATCCCCTCTCCCTTTTCATCCTTATCTTAGGTAAAACACCTAGAAAACATGTGACTCCTCCTTGTGATCTTAACTTTGTACCAGAAAAGCTTATGCGTTTTCCTTTTAAACCAGCCCATCGGGTTGATTTAAAGTTCCTCACACAGAACACAGTGTTGCTCACAGCTGTGATTTCAGCTAGGAGAGTGTCTGAGTTCAAGCACTCATGGTAATTTATCCTTATCTCACCTTTTAAAAGGATAGGGTATCTTTAAGAGCTAACCCTTTCTTCATGCCAAAAATTGTATCAGAATTTACCTTAAGTCATTCTATTCATCTCCCTGTGCTCTTTCCTGGACCAAAAATATAAAGAAGACAGAATCCTGCACACTCTGGATGTCCAGTGACAACTCAGATACTGTATTAACAGGATAAAGGATTTTAGAACTTCCAAGCAACTGCTCATTTCTTATGAAGGTAAGAAAAAGGTACAACTACTGTCAACTATTTCCAAATTGTTATCCCATGCAATCCAATTTGGTATTCTCACAGTGGAAATATCCTTCCTTTCAAGGTCAAAATTCACTGTACAAAGACTATGGTTATTTCTAGAGCTTATTGGAAAGGATGGTTTCTAGAAGTATTCTAGAGGCAGCAACTTGGTCATCTGCACACGTCATTACTAAACATTATAAGACTGACCCCTTCCCCAGATCAACAGCAATTTTTTCTAGAACTATTCTCCAGGGACTCCTGATCTCTTACCCTTCCTCCTTCTTCCTGACTATCTAATGTCTGGTAATTGTCCCATATAGCTTAGGCTACTGCAGCAATGATCTAATGATGAACATTATACAATTGTATAAGTAAACTCACCATAGCACTATATGTTCTAATAGATCATTGTTACAGTACTAACGCCCTCCCTCCTACCCCTTTTTCTTTGAACTTCCTTTGTGGGTTTGTTATTAGTGCTTCTTCCTTTACCATTATTTATATATTAGGATGGAGTTCTCCTTATCCCTGCCTTTTTCCCTTTTCTACTAGCATGTAACTAAGTATGTTTGGGTTCTAGCCTCCTTTTCCTAAGAGGCAAGAAAGTTCTGTATTTTGGTATCCATACATCTTTTTTTTTACCAGCATGCCATCAGGCCTCTTTGGAAGTATGGGCGTGTAGAAGGTGCACAGAATCTTTGGATACTAGCAAGATGTTCCATAAAGATGCTCCATATAGCTTAAGTTACTGCAAGAGTGATCTATTGAGCCATCTTCTGTTATGGTAAGTTTACTTACGCAACAGTGCTTTCTTGAATTTGTCCAAGGCTTAAACTGAAACAGGCTTAATTGGTTATCTCCCTTTGCTTCATCTACATTATAATAATGTACTTTTTAGTGGTTGTTTTGCTCAAAGAACATACATAGTCAGATGGACATGGGAACAGTTCTTGGAAAGTAGTAAAGGCTATATGAGTCTGGATCTGATAATAGGGGTAAGGTATCTGACTCTGTAGAGACTTCTTAGATGCTGATTACATTTTTTAAACATTATATTGATTTGCTCTTCGAAGGAAAGTATTTCATCCAGAATTGTTTGATATCAGAATAGTCCCTCACAGCTCACTTCTGGGATAACAGCCCTTTAATCTCTATGTGATACCAGTATCAAAACATTGCGGGACCATACAGTGGTTTAGTACACAGATGACATTGCCTTTTCTATATGCATCTGAAAACTACCACATGGCTGAAAAGAAACTGCATACTTGTTTTCTGATAGTAGAAAAACGATTTCATCAGTCACACCTTGTACTAAATGCAAAGCAATCAAGTCCATCGTGTTCTCTGGCAACCACAATAGAAATGTCTGTTGTCATCCTTCACTATCTTTCACAAGAAGTAGTGATGACAATAGTCATCTTAGAAACTAAATTAAATACATATATATTTTTTCTTTTTTTGTATTTGTTTTGTGGTTGATAATATGTGTGTTAGATGATGGATAGCATGTTAGGTAGTTTTCTAGATTAAATGCAAGTTGGTGATTTCTGTGCATTTTTCCTTATATATTCATATACCTACATTTATCTATAGAGAGATAAATAGATATAGATTGATATAGATATAGATGAGGCATAGATTTTGCACTACCATTCTAGTTCTTCTAGTGGTGTGGTGTCTTGAGAAGTTGGGCAATTAATACAAGATTAAATACCAGTAAAAAAATGCCATAGCATAAAAATCTAGAACATTATATTGTGAAAACACTGAAATTTAGAGTAAGACACTGTATTACAATATTAAATTACTGTGAATTAAAAATAAAAACATTTTCATATAAAAGATGTGATAAAGGGAGCTGCAACTAGAACTCTGAACCACTCCTAGATCTTTGTAGTCCCATATTAAATATACTAACTGCAGGCTCAGTCTGTAACTGAAAAAATATTATAATGTCCTACAAATATAATGTGACAGTGACTGAAGCTATCTATCCATGTGTGTGTGTGTGTGTGTGTGTGTGTGTGTGTGTGTGTGTGTGTGTGTGTGTGTGTGTGTGTGTGCTACTGAATATATTGTGTGTGTTAGGCTGACAGCTGTCTAGTCAACTGCATATGGTTGACTATGCAGTTGCTTGACAGGTCTGCAAGATTTCACAAATTCATGGTTGAGAAATTTGCTCTTACCCTGTGTTTATATGTTCTCGGAGTTATTATATGTAATTAGCAGTGGGTGGGTGGGGTGCAAGGGAGCTTGTCTCCAGCCAAAACTATGATGCTTTTATTTGTTTTTTGAAGTTGGATTCTGCATGCATTGAAGCAATTTCTCAGCGCATACATAGTACTGTGTCGTTTAAGTTGTTTTTGACCTTTTGTGGTCTATATTAGGGAAGCATAACCTTTTACTGAACTGCAAAACATTTACTCATGGATAGTTGAACAACATTAGTCTCATTACCAAAACATTAACCCAATGATGGTCAAATTTCATAACAATGTATACTAAACAAAAAACACTAAACGCATTTTTTATTGGTGGGGCCCATTTTTTCTTTAACAAACAGCAATTCATGTCAGTGGCTTTCTTCTGCACTTGTTTTTTGTCAGTTCCTGTACTTTTACCTCAATGACTTCTGTTTTTCTATTTCTGATTATCCATCTATTTTGACCATACAGAAGGAAACATGTAGCTCTGTTTAGATTCCATTTCTTCTCTTAATAGATATATTGCAATTAGTCTCTCCTTCTCTGTTTCTTCACATATATCCTTTATTATTTTAATAACAGGAATCTTCCGGCAAGAATCCGTATCACACAGTAAGGGTTCTTCCCTTCTCTTTCAGCTCCTGCACAGATGTATTTCATTAACTTAATAATCAGCATTTTCGGTATGACAAAGTAAATGGATTCTAATAATACACAGGTTCCTCTATCCCTTCCATTCAAAGCCAGATTTTAATTCCTCTTGAAGTTTCTGAAGCTATCCCTTTTTATCAAGACTGACTTATTTTTAATAATATAAAAAACACAGGCAGGAGCCTCTCAAATAAACAAAAAACAAAAGTAAAACACATCTTTATTAAATAAAATACTCAATACTCTGTTGCCTCAGCTTATACACAGCCTTCAAAGAGTACTAAAGTGCACAATGAACAGCCCTACTATATATATATATATATATATATATATCCAGATTATCCAATTAGGCAATTAAAACAGAACTAATTAATCAGATAAGAACTCTCCAGTTATAATCCATATTAAGACCTGAGGTACATAAAGTATCATTTGTAAGATAAAAATAGATTTATACAAAAGTTTTCTCTTAGCCGCATTGTCAGAATTAAATTGCAAAAACACCTTTTCCAAAATGATTGCTTTTAAACCACTTAGATCAGAATCATGATATTGTAAAAAGTGTTGAGCAACAGGACTCTCCACCTTAGCACCTGACATGTTCCTGCAACATTAATTTAAATTTTCTTTTGCTATCACCTATATATCAATCCACACGGACACTGTAAAGCATATATAGCACCATCCATGTTACAGTTATATAAACCAGAAGCATAGAAAGGAGTTTACATAGTTTAAGTAGTTTAAATAATGTTGATTATTTAGGGGAAGTTTCTGATAATGATGATGCCACTTTTTATTCTTGTTTGTCTGATCTGGGGTATGATTGTAGTATGTATGTTTATAGTCATTTAGATACTACAAAGGTTATTTGTTAGAGTTTTTATGCCACCTTTTAAACATGAAGGCATTAAACAATTTTCTGGTATGTGTAATTACATAGTGGAAACAGCTTATAAAAAGTTTACATCTGCAACACAGAATATACAATACAATTTGTCTAAGAAAAAATAGGATTAATAACAATTACTTTCTAAAAATTATAGTTTAGTTATTAAACCATCTGATAAAGGCAATAAAATTGTCATTATGAATTGTTTTCAATATTTATATATGTGTATGTCACATTTACAAGATGATAATGTCTGTGAGGTTGTTGATATTGTAAACTATAATAGGGCCATTGCAAATTATGTTTAATTATTAAAAAAAGGTTGCAGATTAGGATATTTTTCCTCAAGCTGATTTAGATACTAAATTTCAAGTTTCTGATAGTGACTTAGCAGTATTTTACTGCCTTTCTAAGGTACACAAAAATGTTTTGAATCCTCCTGGAAGACAAATAGTGTCAGCCTGCAAGTATTTTTTACACAATATGAAAATGTTTCTGCATGAATTTTTGCTACCATATGTTTTGAAGTTACCATCTTACATTAGAGATACCAGTGTTTTTTTGACAAAAATCTCTGACCTAGTATGGTCGGATAATATGTTTTTTTTTATGAGCATTGATTTGTGAAGTCTTCATACTAATATTAAACATAATGTAGGCATGGAGGCTGTTTTTGGGAGATACTTCATTGTCTAATTATATATTATAACTTTTATATTTTTGCTTGACTAATAATTTTTTTGTATTTAATAATTGTATGTATCATCAGCTTCAAAGGACTGCAATGGGGGCATCTTTTGCCCCAAGTATGCCAATTTGGTTATGGATTTACATGAGTTAGAATGTCTTTATCAATGTAATTTTTAAAAGGTTTGTGGTTAAGTATTATCATTTTATTGATGATTTAATTTTTATTTGTAAAGGTGATTTAGATTTAGTTCACAATTTTTAACCAAAGTTACAAAGTAATCAGTTTGGTTTTCAGTTTGATGGTTTACAATGTGGTCAGCAGATCACTTTTTTGGATATTAATTTGTCTTTATCTTCTGGGGGTCAGTTGTTCACATCTTTACATAGAACATTTTTGGATGGGGGACAGATTTTGGATGTTCGTAGTTGCCATCCACCAGATTTGTTAGCTGCTCTCCTTATAGTGAGTGTGTTCAGCTTAGGAGACTTTGCAACAATGACAGTGTTTCCCGGACTGAAATAAATAGGATGTCTTCTGTGTTTTGTTCCAGGGGGCATGACCTAAGACTTATAGAATCTGCTATTAAGAAAATGTTGGAAGGGTCAGTATCCAGGAGGGTATATTCTGAGGATTTTGAGTTAAATTGTACCCCTGTTTTGGGTCAACATAGTGATGATAGAAGAAAAATGTATTTTGTGACTAGGTATAATGTTTTTTCTCAGGTGGTTGCTTTAGTTGAATATTATTGGATTTTTTTATTTACGTTTAGAGAATTGTCAAATGTGTTGTACCTTTTCTTAGTATCTCATATAAACGGGGTAGAAATTTGAGATATATTTTAGTTTGTAATATCTTTTGTCTCACTTCTGATGTTCTATCTAGGTCTCTTACTCTATTGGGTACTTACCCATGTGGACATTGTTGTTTTTGTCAATATATTGTTAGGACATTTGATTATTTAAATGGGGTTCCTTTCTGTGTTTCTGGTTTATAGAATTGTAACACAGATGATGTGATATATGCTTTACAGTGTCCATGTGGATTGATATATATAGGTGAGAACAAAAGAAAATTTAAATTAAGGTTGCAGGAACATGTCAGGTATATAAAGCAGGCTAAGGTGGAGAGTCCTGTTGCTCAACACTTTTTACGATATCATGATCCTAACCCAGTGGTTTAAAAGCAACCATTTTGGAAAAGGTGTTTTTGCAATTTAATTCTGACAATGCTTGTTAGAGAAAACTTTTATATGTTCATAGGCTGGTACTAGGCTATCGGCCCTAGGGCCTATACAAGCCTAGCCATAACAATTCCCTGGCTATTTCTTCCCACACTATTTACTTTCCTGTATATATGTATATATACACACACATCTATATATGGGTCCCCTTCAAAACATCTAAAACCCATAACATCTAATTTTATAACACTGAGACCAGAACATCTAAAACCCAAAACATCTAAAACCCATAACATCGAATTTCATAACATCTAAAATGTGCATTATAACATTGAACACTACAAATCACATGAAAATAACATCCAGTCCACATATAACAACACCAAACTACCAAACACACTTTTTACTATGTTTCTGCAGGGGGGCTTGATACAGGAAATTAACTTTTTCCCACTGTAGTGCAATCTTGGAGTTGGTATATTTAATTTATGTGGGGTGTAAATAATCTATTTTTATCTTAAAATTTGAAACTTTATGTCCCTCAGGTCTTAATATGAATTGTAACTGGAGAGTTCTTGTTTGATTAATTAGTTCTGAATGACTTCCACAAAGTGTATAACTAACAAAAAAACTGCCACGGAGTACCTATAAGTGCCCAAAACACCTCTGCATCCAACAAAATGTTCCTTTCATCAAGTGCTAGGGAGCGGACTGCTCCACTACACGAACCAAGTAATTCCACGGCATGATTAAAAACAAATGCTTTATTTCCTGTAATACAGATAAAAAATGCCAGAAGCAAGTTACAATGCAGCTACTGAGCATTCCAGCTGACCACAACTGCGAATAACAATGTCCAACCAAAAATGAGAACTGACATCCATTAAAATTAAAACTATAAGAAAGATCTGGTTAAGCGCTTTCACCCGTAATACGGGCTTCATCAGAACACCATTCCATTAAAGCTGATGCCTTAAATAACTTTTTAGGCGCCAAAATCTTGATTTCAAAAATTGTATAGCATTCCTTACACTTAAAGAAACATACTCCTAATAATAATCTGTCATCTCCTATGATGGCTGTGTTGAAATTCAAAAGTATCTATTTAAATAAAAACCTAATTTGCAGATCTAACGAATAGCTAATATAAATGACCAAAATATAAATATAAAAGTAAACATGGTTAAAAATAACACATATATAAAAATACTTTACAATCTTATAAAAATATGCACTGTAAAGAATATATATGTTGCAAATGGTTAAGAAATATAAAATTGCTCCATTACAGACTTGCGCTAAAATTTAAATCTAACCACATATATACTCATAACTATAATACTGATTGTATTACTGTTATAACATCCTCTCTAAGGTTTACTGTGTACAGTTTACCCACTAATATCTAATGATCAATGCTTCTTACAAATAGTATGTATGTATGTATGTACCTAACAGTTCTTTCTATATGTACAACCTCAAAAAGTTCTCTAATTCCACTATTTGACATATGTATGAATGTTGTCACCAACAACACAGTAAATAATAGGTATAATAATAATAAATCCAAGGACATTTGATGCTTAGATGTTAACTGCTATCCAATATAACCTTCATAGATATATTATCATTAAGCCTTGGTGGTGTTGTGGCATCTAAAAATAGTTGCCACCAAACCTCTCGATAGCTCAATAATTTCTTATGATCCCTACCTCTTGGGTTGTATTTGATGGTATCCAATATTGCAAATTTAAATTCATGTGCCTGACCTTTCACTTTAATATGTTTATATAAAGCACTCTTGGGGTCCCTCCTCCTTATATTATATATATGTTCATATATTCGTTTTTTGAGACTTCTCTCCGTCTTTCCAACATAATAACTTGTACATACTTGACAGATGGCTATATAAATCACCATTTTGGTGTTACAATTCCCCTTAGCAAACTTTAACTTTGGTCTAAACATATTATGTATGACTATTTCCTTTTGATCTGTGATATAACTACACTGATGACATGAACCACATTTGCTAGTGCACTGCCTGGTTCCATTACTGTGATCTTCACTTGTCCTTTTGACTTGTTCTAAATAGCCTTTTATGTTCTTCCCCATTTTAAAGACTATCCTGGTTTACTTCCCACTATGTCCTTAAGAGTCATGTCACTAGTAATTAAATACCAAAAATTCTGTATGATACGTATGACATTGTTAGAAACTGGACTGTATAAAATTATTAATGATCTTTGATGATGCTCGCTACCATTCGTTACTCTACTATAACTGTCTATAATTTTATGTTCAACTGTACCTTCACTACCTAAACCTAACAAAGGTTTATAATTGGTACACCTTAAATTTAATACATATTTATCCACCTTTTCCAACATTTTTTGTGGGTAGCCCCTCTCTCCAAACATTTTGTGGATATTGCTAATTTCTTGCACCATGGTGTCATGATCCGATGTCATACGCAAAGCCCTTATATATTGGCCTTTATATATGTTTTCCTTTAACCTAGCAGAATGGAAACTACAGTATGCTAAATAATCATTGGAGAAAGTATCTTTTCTGTGAATTTTGGAATGTAAACTACCTTCATGTTTGTACACCAGAGTGTCCAAATACGCTAAACCTCCTGTGTTATAAGAATAGGTAAATTTGAGGAAATCGCTACTTTCATTCAAAAAGTCGATAAACTCTACCAAATTGTCCATATTTGAATTCCATAAGATGTAAATATCATCTAAGAATCTTGAGTAATGGACAATATGGGTATAATGTGGACTAGGAAAGAGTACTCTGTCCTCCAAATCAAGCATAACCAGGTTGGCAAATATGGGAGCACAAGCTGCTCCCATAGCTACCCCCTGGTTTGCCTGAAGTACTCTCCTTCAAAAAATATGAAGTTGTTGTCCAATACAATTTCCATCATCTCCATGATCAAACTGACCTCATCCCAAGATAAATCAGAGTGTTTAGTAATACTGTTGCAAAAGGCTTCAAGACCAGCCCTTTTCGGGATACATGAAAACAAGTCAATAACGTAAATTGTGACAAATATGCTATTATCCTTCCATGCTTGTATAGGCTAATTCTTCAAAAATTCCCATGAATCTTTAACCAAATGGGAGATGTTTTTAAACATGTGTTTCAGTTTTACATCTATATATTTACCCATCAGTTTACCCATTCCATTATTCAATTATCAATTATTCAATTCAATTATTTAATTAATCAGTTAGTAACAGGTCGTTGGTGTATATATGCTAAAAGTGTTTGCACAATATTTATTAATGCACTTTCATTTTGAAATACGGATTTTTTTAGTGTATTGCATAATGATTGATTAATTGAATAATTGATTATTTAACACTTCATTAAGGTATATATAAGGTGTGTTTGTATAATAGTATCTTTGTCTGATGAAGTTGGGACACAGATCCCTTCAAAAACGCTCACAATAAAATTAGTTTATTACTTTATGTATATGCTGGTTGGTGATTGAAGAGGCAACCAACGTTTTTACACGCTTGCTGCTTTTTGATTTTTGAGCTTGGTTTGTGAATTTTGGCTGTGTTATTATTAGGAGTATGTTTCTTTAAGCGTAAGGAACGCTATACAATTTTTGAAATCAAGATTTTGGCGCCTAAAAAGTTATTTAAGGCATCAGCTTTAATGGAATGGTGTTCTGATTTAGCCCGTATTATGGGTGAAAGCGCTTAACCAGATCTTTCTTATAGTTTTAATATTAATGGATGTCAGTTCTCATTTTTGGCTGGACATTGTTATTCACAGTTGTGGTCAGCTGGAACGCTCAGTAGCTGCATTGTAACTTGCTTCTGGCGTTTTTTATCTGTATTACAGGAAATAAAGCATTTGTTCTTAATCGTGCCGTGGAATTACTTGGTTCGTGTAGTGGAGCAGTCCGCTCCCTAGCACTTGATGAAAGGAACATTTTGTTGGATGCAGAGGTGTTTTGGGCACTTATAGGTACTCCGTGGCAGTTTTTTTGTTGATTAATTAGTTCTGTTTTAATTGTTTTATTGGATAATCTGGATATGTATATATATATATATATAGTAGGGCTGTTCATTGTGCACTTTAGTACTCCTTGAAGGCTGTGTGTAAGCTGAGGTGCTAGAGTATTGTGCATTTTATTTTGTTTAATAAAGATAAGTTTACTTTTTTTTGGGAGAGGTTCCTGCCTGTGGTTTTTAAATTATTTATTTTTTATTTTTTATTGTTTGTATTTGTAATAGCATGTCATGCAGGTGTTGTCCCTACAAATATACCAAGGGTATATTCAGGAGTGTGTGTTCTCAGTCATATGCCAGGCTGCTGCTGCTCCCTTTCATACATTTTTACTAGAGGTACATTCAGGTCAGAGTATGCATCTGTGCCTCCCCACACAAATTCCATGGTGACTTGAAGTGGAGGGAAATGTTGATTGATTATGCCACGCATTATATAAGATACCAAAGCTGACTTGTACCTTACAGCATCTGCACTTCTACAGGTGCTATAGGATATGATATACCCACCTCCAAGAACACATATTACTTCCACTTTTCTCTTGTCATATACTTTATGTTTGCAGACACAAATATGACTATCCTCCCACATTCTAACAATCCCTCCTATTCCTTCCCCATCCAGCAATACTGCACAACTGATTAGCTAAGAAATAGCACAGAGACAATATGTTGGTTTTACCATTCTAGCAATATTTATCACATTCCAGAACAGTGGTACATTTTCATTAACAAAATATTGGTTAGAAATTGCATTCTTTATAGGCACTGGTAAAAAAAAATCAGATTTTTGTTAGGTACAACACTGCAGTTTTATTGCAGTTTCCCCTCTTACCACATCAGAAGCACACTATTTCAGTTGATGACAGTTTCTGTGTGTTCACAGACATCTGTACATTCATAATTGCAACCTTAGGTTGATCAGTTATAAGCTAATGCTTCATTATCTAGTAACTTTTCAGTTAGCACATCCAGTTTATCAGTACTCAGTGTTTTTTTAATTTGATGGCTGGGGAAAAATCCTGATCTCAATACATTAATTTCAGTCTCAGCCCAAAGAAGACCACAAAAGCAATGCAGATTAACTTGGATAAGGTAATAAGTAAAGTTACTACAAGCAGAACATATGACATTAAATAATTTTAGAACATCTCAGTAACAAACAAAAATTATATTTTGCTCCGTATTACAATGTGCATAAACCACTGTTATTTACATATTTACAAAAGTACAACATAAATAAGTAAACAAACAAATAAATAAATAATTGGTAAGGAATGAGAGGAAAAGGGTGCTTAAAGACAAAGTATTAAGTGATAGACTGACTTTCTGACAAAGGTGGAAAAGTTGCTATATCATTTGTCCTGTTTGCAAGAATTTCCATTGTGCTAGGGTGAAAAGGTAGGATTTCAACTCAGTTATGAATGATGGTAAGAGGTAATTTATTGGAGATGAGTCCCATCCGGAAAAGCCCACCCTCATGAATTAGTTGGAAGTACCCTACTGAATTTAACAGATACAAGAATCCATCATTCCACAACCCTTTTTCCACTTTTGTATATGGGGTTGGGGTGTTCCTTTACTAGTGACAATCATTTAGAGCCAAGGTTTACATCACCAGGTGCCTAGCTCTGCTGTGGTAGTTCTTCTACACCACACACTCGCATGTACACTTATATCCATGGGCATTCTAAATTGACCATGGATATGAGTGTACAACTGCATATACACTCATATCCTTGGTCAATTTAGAGGGCCTAATCCACATACTGCATGTTTTGGAATGTACGAAGAAACCAAAGCACCCTCAGAAAACCCACATGAACATATGGAGGACATGTACACTCTGAACAGAAGGCACTCCAAGTAAGAATCAAATCAGGGAACCTCTTGCTGTAAGACTGTGCCACTGTGCTGCAAAAGCAGCTTATCGGCTGCTAAAGTATCTATCATTTCACTTTTACTATCTACTTTAGCCTCTAACCACAACTTTGAGACATGGTCTAGATGAGACATTTGAGCTATTGTCATTCTACTTGAACTAAATGTCAAGTTTTGGAACATCAGGACTTCTGTTTAAAAAGACACAACAGTCCTAGCATGCAGTTCCTTTTTACTTTTTGACAGTCCATCTAGTCAGTGCCTTCCATATCTATCATATTTTAAGCATTTGCTTGTCAGCTGTGAAGAAAATATTTTAGCCCAGTGAGACTTGTCCCATTTCTCCTAGATGGCATTCCTTTCAAAGGCAGCATGGTAAACCTTGATATCATCATCAGTAATTTCCTTTTGTGGTCAATAGGTGGTATTTTGGACAGTCAGTGCCAAGGCTGAGTCATCTGTTCTTGGAGAATGACAATGTGGCTCCATTATCTCATGTTGCTGCTGTAAAGCCAAACTGTTCTGAAGACTCATGATATGCTAGCCCATATTACATTTGGCCTATATCAGAGCTGCTAGGAGTTTCTCTATTTTGTTTTCAGAAAAGCAACACTCACCAAGCACTCTCATTTGAGTGGGATAACGTACAACGAGCACCAGTGCAGGTGGTGAAATTAACTCACAGAGTTTTAGCATTTTCAGGCAGCAATTCAGGAGGGAAATATAGTGTCACTAGGTACATTTTAGTCAAGTGGTGCTCAGAAAAAAACACCAGTCTTTTATATTTAACCAACTGGGAATTCTTCCTGTTGTTTCATTGCAATTTGTTAACTTATAGTGCAAGCATATAAAACTCAAAGTTTTTCCACAGAAGACTACATAAATATACTGCTAAGGTTACTTACATTACAGTCCAGTTAAAGTCTGTCAGAAGCCCAACAGTCCATATAGTTCCTTTGTTGGTGCTGTAGCTCAGAGTAGGGTACCAATAATGTCCACAACTTAAGACTCCTGGTAAATTCACAAACTCTCACTCCCAAAGTAAATCCATAGCATCCAGTATTGTACTGATACAGTGCTACTCCACAGGTAAATCCACAATTTCTAGTAGCCTTACATAAGCTGGTACTCCACACATAAATCACCAGCTGCTTGAGGTGATGATAACCTTAAGGGTCCCCACTATTGGTGTTGTAAATCCCTCTTCATAAAAGGTAGATTTTTCTGTTTAGGCTACAAACCTTTATTTAAATTGCATCTTGGCAGGTGTTTTACATTTTCCTAGTCTGGCAGTTAGCACAGAAGACTAAGATTTTGAACTGTTAATAAGCTACTTTCTGTGGTGCAGGGTTTGATTCTGTCAGTCTTTGTTTGCTTACATCATGAGTATGTCCCATAACCAGACAGTGTTTTGGGCAGTTGGGAATTTGGGCTAGGCCCCTTAATAGTCTCCTGGATTGCATGCCTAGTAACTACCTACAAACCAATGAACCAACAGAAGGTTTTATTATATTAATACTTAGTATACATAGAGCACAGCTGAATAATACAAGTATTACCATAACACATAGCATATGGGCACTTTACATAACCAAAACAATTATTTGTATTTCTGTAGATCTGAAGATCACAGTCATAGTGATTGTACTTTTAACATGCACTGCTCACAAGAAAAATAGATACTAGCCATAATATATGGTTGAGAAAGGTTTCAAGAATATATTTATTGAAAACAGTGTTAGATGACAGTGGCCATAAGCCACTGCAGAATATATTCAATAATTCACTGTAGAAAATGCTGTCACATTTACAAAAAAATACCAGATAGTGAGTTCTAAAGAATGCTATCATATTTACAAAAAAAAAAAAATGAGTTACAAACCAGAAAAGAGTTGTATGTAACTCGCCAGTGTAGCAAGAGCATCTACTTGCAGATAACCTGTACATTAACTGGTTGATACAGTGGTTAACTGTGGCAGAAAATAAGCAAAACAAGCTTCGGAAATGTGCTGTGAATGGTCTAGAAATGCATTTTTCTGAAAGGATAGGTTGACCAAAAGGCTGCTGTGAGGAAAGTATATTATTACTTTTCATTTAAAAAGGGACTTGTTGCAAACAGGGCTTACCATTTAAAGCACATAAACAGAAAGTACTAAATCTGTTAAGGAAAGAAATTATGTTGAAAATACAGAATGTTCACCTTGGTATTGACAAGTGCAAAGAAAGAGCATGTGCTGCATTATTTTAGCCAAGAATGTACACATAAATACAGCATGAAGTTCAAAGCAGCACTACATGGCATGTCTATCATAATAATAATTATACAATAGAAGCTATGTTATTTATTCGGTTCCAGGTAGAACGTGCAGTAAGAATGGGACAGAATTGTTTCAGTATCAAAGACATGTGTCTGATCTGTGATAAGTACTTGTCAACTACAATTCATGAATTTGATATACATACTATGAGCAAAGTGTGTGATCAGTGCACTATAAACTATATTCTTAAGTCACTGTATTCCAAATGTGGCTGTATCAGTGCACCAGAATGGAGTTCAAGAAATTTCCAGAAAGATGCAAATCACAGCATGCTACTTCTAGTCCCAGTCTAATGGTCAGGTTAAGAGAACAGTGCAGATTGTGTAGAATGTCATGTAAGTACAAGAGCTTTAACAGTGAGAGACTTAGGGACACAGGTGGACAGTGGTCTCACTTTCGATAACCACATTGCCACAACAGTCAGGAAATCCTTCTTTGTGGCACACCTCATCACTAAGGGCTTTTCATCCAGAAAAAAGGAGGTCATTGCCCCACTGTACTCATCCCTCATTAGACCCATTATAGAGTATAATGCCCCGTTTGGTATGTACCTCATAAGACATCTGCAACAGCTGGAAAGGCCACAGAAATACCTCACTAAAAGAATCACAGGCCTAAAGCAGATGCCATATGCTGACCATCTAAAAAAACTCCAGCTATACTCTGTGGCATATCGTCTACTCAGAGGTGATCTCTGCTTAATATACAAGGCCATGTCAAACCCTGAGCTGTTGGACATGCTCCACTTAAAGAAATCCCAATCCCTCAGAGCCACACACTCCAGGGATCCAAACCTTGTCATCACAATGAACTTGTCATCACATGCTGGAAGGATAGGTTCCTGACCCAGAGACTCCCCATACTCTGGAATAGATTGCCCATACATGTCAAGCAGAGTGCCTCATTGGCCCTCTTCAAAAGGAACCTTGATGATTGGATGGGAGATAGGAAATTCACCCCGGGGATCATGTCAGACAGGGGTCCAGAGAAGTAAATATTGTGGAAAGAAATATCCAGGGAATTGTTATGGCTAGGCTTGTATAGGCCCTAGGGCCGATAGCCTAGTACCAACCTATGAACCTATGATTGTTGTGCTACAATTAGCATTACTGAAATACAGAAAAATACTCTTGAAAACCATGGTCTACTACCACCTCAGTTACTTATGGAACATGAAGTAAAAGGGAACATTTCTGCATCCCCTTCTTTGCTGACTCCCAAGAAACAAATCCAGGTTAAAGAGAGAATGAAGAAAAATCAGTCAGGACAGATATACTACTGTGACACACATGCTAAACATTTTCTCTAATTTAAATGAAGGAAGTTCCAGTGAGGGGGGAAAGCAAAAGCAGCTTTTGATGAAATGTCAACAGTCAAGATCATTTAGTGATTATACTACAGATGTCAAACTGCCAGGAGAAAAAGGAGATATTTATCAAACTGAACATGTCTCAAAGTCTCAAAGTAATTGTATGTGTTTAAGAAGCTTTATCCATGATGTCTCTATAAGTGCTGAAGTATCTACATAACTATCAATAAAGCTATCCTTAGATGTATCATGAGACATTTCTCAAGGAGGAGGCAATACCTGAATATTCACCTGAACTACCAAGAGAATCATCTGAAGATGATCACCTGAATGCATCATTATCAGCTAATGATATCACAGAAGTGACATCCACAACATTTTCTAGATTTGGAAGACTTTGTAGAAAGACAAGCAGATATAGTGACAGTTTCTGAGCTGAAATGCAAGGACTGAAATGTTGAATTAAAATACTGCACAGAAATTAGTAAAGTACACTGCTAATAAAGTATCAAGTATTAGTCAAATCACTCTTCAGCACTACCTTACTAATGTGTTCTAACCCTAAATCAGACCCTAACCCTAACCCTGCACCTTTCCTTAGAAAAAACTTTCTATAACACTACCACTATTCAAGCAAATTATATCATTAGTTAGTGCTATTTTTGTCTGATTTGAGAATGAAATTGCTTAGTTTTATTTTTTTGATTGGTTATTTCTTTGTTTTTGGTAAGGTGAGTTTCAATCACTGTTGTTAGATTATTTGAATTCGCACATTAGTACATTATTTTCTTTGGCATATACTTGTGTGTGTGTGCGTGTGTGTGTGAGTGTGCGTGTGTGTGTGTGTGTGTGTGTGTGTGTGTGTGTGTGTGTGTGTGTGTGTGTGTGTGTGTGTGTGTGTGTGTTGATATATATATATATATATATATATATATATATATATATATATATATATATATATATATATATATATGTATATATATATATATATATATATATATATATATATATATATATATATATATATATATATATATATATATATATATATATGAGAATTACAAGAGACAGAGTTTAAAACTGCTGTTTGACTGCATTGATTTTATATATTGATTATTGGAGCCTCTGTTGTGAGACACACTGATGCCCCCCCCCCCCACCAAGCTGAGCAAGTAGGCAAGGGTAATGGTCTGCCATATCACACATACACTCAAAACACTGAACCACAAGTACAGGTATGATTCTGTCATAGTCCATGTGGATGTTAATGACCTGAAATGTACCTTCGCTGACTATATGAAGAGAGACATGATAGAGCTTTCAAATTATGTGTTGCAGGCATGTATGAGTCTAGCACTGAGCTGCATTCTAACCTCTCCAAGGAAGGTACCCCAATATAAACAGAACATGACTGACTTTAACAATTGGATTAATTATTGGTGTCATTCTAAAGGTTCCAATACTTGTCAAGGTTGGCAGTATGTATCATTTTGCCCTTGTCCATGGCTCTTGTGACCTTCTTGAAGAAGTCCACCACGTTTAGCAGGCATGACCTGCCCTTCACAAAACTGAACCGGGATGGGTCCGGTGTTTGAAGATTTCTTATGTCTTTGTTTATCAGATCCATAATAATTATTTCCATAGCTTTGTATATAAGACTAGTGAAACTTAAGGATATGTAGTTCCCTGGGTCTGTTGATGGTCTCCCTTTGTGTATTATAGTCAAACTCACAAATTGAGGCATAAATCCCTATGCCACCCTATGGAGAGCAAAATGACTAACACATAGGACATATGAAGTTAGGATGGTGGAATCCACATCTACCAAGGGGCCTGTTAATCATGGTGTCCTACAGGACTCAGTAATGGGATCTCTCCTGTTTGAACAATACTTCTCTAAAGTCATGGCAAATGCAGAGGGCCTTTGGCTGACCAAATTTGCTGATGACTGGAAGTTGGGTGCAATCATTTAATCCCGCAAAGATGTAGATGTCCTACAGGAGGGACTGACACAGACAAATTACTGGTGCCAGAACTATGACCTAAAACTCAGTGCAAAAAAAAACATAATTATGCCCCTACAAATTTTACAATGATAACACTCTCCTAAGAGTAGACCCAGTGGTAAGGGACTTGGGAACTCAGGCTGACAGTAACCTGAACTTTGATCACCATGTGTCTATGGTAGTGAGAAAATCCTTTTACACAGAACAACCTATAAGTAAGGGCATGGCAACCAGATCTAAGTGGATAATAGTCCCACTATACTCAATCATTATTATACCAATAATCGAGTGCAGTGCACCCTTCAGCATGTGCTTGACCAGACATTTGCAAAAGCTAGAGTAGCCTCAGAGGTTCCCCACTAAAAAATACAGGCTGTAAATAATATGTCTTATGTGGAACTCCTCAAAGCCCTGTCCCTGTACTCAGTCTCCTACAGACTACTGAGGGGTGATCTATGCCTGACCTACAATGTATTCACTGATCCAGCCCTGATGGATCTACTACACATTCGCAAAACAAACAGCACTAGAATTACCCAATCTAAGGATCGAAACCTTGTCTGAGACATAAACAAAAGATGTTGGAGGGACAGATGTTTGTCTTAGAGATTACCTTTTCTTTTGAAAAGACCCCCCATTCATGTGAAACAGACCTCTTCCCTAAGCCTATTCAAATGCAATTTGGACTAATGGAAGGGAAATCACAAATTCACCATGGCTCGTCACCTGTGATTCTTATGGATAGGGGCAGTTTGTAGATGTCCTAAGGCACAGGCATATACCAAGGTGATTCTAGCCCATGGGCATTGATAATTGGGAAAACTGGGGAATGAGCGGATAGGCTTAAAAAAGGCTCTAGAGCCATTAGCCTAACAACCTCCTATGATCCTATCAAAGCTTGAACACTCAGATCCCAAACAAAAAAACAATGAAGACAAAACAACTGACACAGACAATACTGAAAATAAATTATAAAAAAAATAAATATTTTTGCAGATGTGCAAGAACCCCCGCACCACCATGAGGGAAGCAAGCCCCCCCCAAATATACCAAGACTGAAATATATCAACTCTATGATTGCAAAAACTTGGAAAATGAAGAAATCTACTTTAGAATGGCAATCCCTGTCAGAGCTTAATCATACAGAATCGTCAGTGATTCCCAAAATGAAAAACTGTAGAAAAATGTACCCAAAAAAAAAAAAAACTAATCACCATATCCCCAACAAAATTAAATATAAAACACCCAATACTAACACAGCCCCAAAAAACAAACCTTGCCTACTTAACCTAAGACTGGAATTACAACTGAATTCCAAATATTGGTATTCAGTCTTGCTTGCGCTCACTCATTCTTCTTTGCTCAAAAGAGCATTCGACCAAACACACTACGCCCATACACACACACACACACACACACACACACACACACACACACACTCACACACACACACACACACACACACACACACACACACACACACACACACACACATATACACACACAGACACACACACACACACACACACACACACAAACACAAACACATATATGTATCTCTGTCTATATATATATATATATATATATATATATATATATATATATATATATATATTTTTTTTTTTTAAGATAGTTAATGACTGACATTCTATAGATAATAACTGAATTTTATTCCATAATTTTGGAAGATAGTGGCTGATGTAGCTGTCACTATACTTGTGATATCAATACTTATTTTTGGTATCAAATTCCCTGGTCTAGTGTTAGCTCTCCAGAATTGCTTTCCAGATATAGACTTTTAAACAGAACTGGATTAAACAGTCATTGCCTTATAGACTAGCCAGAGGTCTTTTCTAAGCAACCTGTACGAAACAGAATATGATGACATTTCTTGAAGTCTTTTTAAACTGTTCATATTTTTCTAACCTATGAAACTATTGTAATTTTTCCAAGTGTTTTTGCATGCCTTCTTTAAAAGCTACAGAATGCAGTAGTGCATTCAGCAATAGGTCACATAAGTGAAGTATAAAATGACACAATGATCTTCCAGGAGTGACTAGACCTACTCTAGACCTAGAACTATTAGATAGTACACAAAATACATTGTCCTGACTTTTGTAGTTACTGTTTGGTCAAAGTTTAAGTTGTAGTCATCACTGTCTATAGATCTCTAATGGTCAGGTATTTTTTTTTATAATTTAATTTATTTTGTAATCATAATAGTTCTAGGGATATAAACCTTTTTTTGCAACATCAACGGAACACTTTGAAGAGACAGATACATCTTGCAGAGGACACCCTTACCACGGAAGAGTCTCTCCATCATAAAACAAAGTTCATCCTTGTCCATATTGAAGCCCAACTTATATCTATGGATGCTAACAGAAAATTTACCCCACAACTGCCCCTGTGCTACTAATGGACAGAGGTAGCTCTTAAATGCTTTATCCTATGCATGAGTCCCCTCAGACTATCTGTGGTATGATCCCAGTTATACTCATTAAAGGTAATACATAATTATCTACCATGGAATGGGTAAGGCCACTCTATAACCAAATGGGATAGGTTATTCTGAGCACAAAAAGAGAAAATGGATAAGCTTAAAATGGCCCTAAGGGCAGCTAACCTAGTACTTACCTATGAAGCTATAATTTATGCCCCTTTTGACAAGTCTTATGATGTTATATTACTAACATTAAAGGCGAAGTCATAACTACTGCTCCAAATATTGCATTTTTTTGTAGTCAGACTTGAAGAATGTCAACATCTTTTATTGAATTAATTATGTTACCCAGTTTGCAATCATCTGTACATGTGTTTATCCATAGCCAAAAACCTACTTTTATATCTAAAATGTTTTAGACGTACTGAGTAGATACTTACAGTTACACATTTAAGAGGTGGCAATGAGATAATATAATCCCTCTACTTATGTAACAATGAAAAACTGTTTAAGGTTATACTTTGAAATTTAATTGTGCATATTACTAGTTATTCACACAAATGACAGTTTTTTTTGTATTTGTGACTTGTAAGTGTGCTTTATCTCTTTGTGTAATTTTCCTGTTTTCCAAATATGTCAAGCTAGCTTGTTAGCTAGTATTTAGAATAGCAGGATGTTTTTGCCGATTGCACATTTTTTAAGGCCAATAAGAGTGACATAATATTATTTTTTTTATAAATTTAGTTAGGTCTTTGGATATAAACCCCTCTATTTTTATAATGGCATAGTATTAGAAAATTAAGGGAATATCCAGGATGTTTAAGTTCACTAGGCCACAATCTCCACTGTGTTTTCTTCGTACTATTGTTTTTTTATTTATTTATTTTTTATTTTTTAAAGAAAAAAGTAGGCTAACTATCAATAGGGATAAAAATCTATGAAATAAGTGGTCATGATATCTCTGAGTTCATTTTGCTTTATTTTATAAAAAAGTTATATACATTTGGATTTTTACTTTTTTTACAGTGATACAACACAAAGACATAGTAGAAGTGTGTACAGCAGTATTGAGTCACTTTGTGTTGTCCTGTTTTATAAATAACTTTTCACTGCATTTTGAGTTTGGTTTTAATTCTTCTTCTTCTACTTTCGGCTTTTCCCAGTTAGGGGTTGCCACAGCGGATCACATGTCCACTCATGACTGGCAGTGGAGTTTTATGATGCCGAGTTGCCAGCCCAGGGCCCAACCTTCCACAGAAGGCACACACACGCACTCACACCTAGGGCCAATTTAGAGTGTCCAATCCACCTACAGCATGCCTTTGGGATGTGGGAGGAAACCGGAGCACCCAGAGGAAACCTACGTGACCACAGGGAGGACATGCAGTCTCCGCACAGAAGGCACCCCAGCTGAGGATCGAACCAGGGAAGCTCTTGCTGTGAGGTGACAACGCTGACCACTGCACCACCATGGCCGCTGTGTATTTTAAATTGTGGTCATGGATAGTTTTATTATTTTTTTATTTTAAATTAGGTAAATGAAGCAGGTAACGTGGGTGAGTACACTGGTTGTGGTATGTACTTTAAGCTAAACAGGGCACTAGTCGTGGTTGTTTCTACTGCAGCCATATATTGATCCTAGAGGGGAAAAGGTGTCAATGTTAACTGCACTTGTGAAATGCCTCTTGAATGGAATTAGATTTTGAATGATACTGATGAGTGGATTAAGGAATTCTTGAGTCAAGCGCTTTTACATTGGCTGATTTGGTTAGCACAGAAGGAGATCAGGAGGGATGTAATAAGAAGAGTGACATCCGTTTACAATGAAGTATCCATCTGGAAGAAATGAAGGACTTCATGGAAGGATTAAAAAGTACTGCACATAAAAGGATTTCACCAGTTAAGAGAAAAGTTCAGGTTAATGATGATGATACTCCAGAGAGACTAATACATTAATTTCAATTTGTAAATTTTATTATGGTACATAGAGAAAAGATAATTCAGATAATGCAAAGGTGCATAATAATGTCTCAATGGCTAAGTCAGATCAGGGATAAGTAATAACAAGAAAAATATAGAGGAATTTATATGAATTGTGGAGAAAAGGAAGCATTCTTGAGAATGCACATCTGAAAATCAGGGAATAATTTATCAAAAGAAAAACCCTTCTGAAGGAAGAGGAGCATCTCAAAAGTTAAAATACAAAATAAAAATGAAGATGGCATAGTCTAATAAATGTGTTATTTCTGGTTAACCCATCAAGGTATTAGACAATGGACATGATTATGAGCATAGAATTACAGAGAGCTGTTGTAATAATGATAACAACAGCAATATATAAAAAATAGTAGTGATGGTAGAACAAGATAAACACTGGCAACCAGATCACAGACAGAACATGAGCACAAAAGAAAGAGCCCTAATGTGAGTGAAAATGAATGCCCAGAATCAGTCAAAGAAAGGAAAAAAAATATACAGTGCTACCCCGTTATTTCAAAATAAGATCCTTATCACTTATAAGCAGAAAAGAGGGAGAAATGTGTAATTGGCAAGAAGTGTACATGAGCAGGAAATCTCAGGTAGTGAAAAAAACTCCAGGAATGGTAACTGAGGAAAAGACAAATGAGGGGATTGGTAGGAAGCTGAAGCCTTATACAATTCAAGAAAATGTACTGAACCCTCGAATCACATGGAGGACTAGTCTGAGGAAAACATTGATAGAAAACTTGCATTGATAATAGGTGACTCGTTTGTCCATAGAAGTGACATTTATTTGTATTCGATTTCTAAAGAAGATAGGGCATTAAACTCCTCAACTGTTACTACCTTGATGTACATAAAGAAATAAATATCTAGAGAGAATGCTAAAATAGGGGCATCTGTATAGCAAAAATCATAGTTCATGCAGGATTAAAATAGCTTAGAAAAGAGAATTATCTGACAACTGAGAGATGAACTGTATATGTCATGTCTTTAATAGATAAGAAGAGACACATCTATGCTTTTGCTCTGTTTTATAGACTGGATTTACTGCTGGCCAAATGAACAAGAAAATCATACAGACAAATGCATGCATTTCTAAATAATGTCAGTTGAAGCCCAGGTCTTTTCTATCACACCATGATATTGACTTGAATAAATGGACATTATCTAGACATAATATCCATCTGTCACAGGTAGGAAAGAGACTGCTTGAAAATTCCTTTTGTCAAACAGCATACTATAAGAATTTTCAGGAGGGAATCTTGAATATGGCTATGATTAAACTACTGTATGCCAATTGAAGAAGTTTAAATGTACAACTTTTGTCAAACAGCACACTATAAGGATTTTCAGGAGTGAAATGCAGTAATAGAAAATGTGAATATGGCTAAGATTACTGTATGCCAATTCAAGAAGTTTAAATGTACAATTGATCATTTGGCATGATTATATCCTGCAAGGAAACATTGATATTGGTATAGCAAGAAGGAGAATGACTGAATTCCCAAATTGTCAGAGTACAGAATTTTTTTTTTTAAAGGTATCTTGGGTAGAGGTGGAGGCATTTCAGATATCGTAACAGACAAAGTAAAGATTACAGATGTTAAGTGCCAACACATTAGGAATAATGCAATAAACTACGTATTTATTACCTTGAAACCTGACACAGCAGCATTTCACATGATGGTAGTTTACTCACTATTTGGAACAGACATTAACGTGTTCAGAGCCTATGTAGTTGACTTGAGATACGAATGGAATGAGATTATTGAATTAATAGGGATTTTAATTTATTCTATTTATTTAACTTATAAATCCTAAGAGAACCATTAGTTCTACACACTTTATAACACATTACAAAATGTAGGATTCTGACAAGTTGTGGATTACCCACCAAATGCAAAAAATATCCTGATACGAGTGTTTGAATAAAAATAATTACAGTAGACTCCCTCTTATCCGACCTTGCTGGGACTGGACCTTCGGCTAGATAAACGAATGGATGGTTAATCAGAAAAAGAATAGAATATAGCATTTATAGGTTGCAACCACCTACTCCCCCCCCCCCCGAGAGATTTTAAATATTGTTCTTATAGACTTAGAAAGTTGCTAGAATAACACCCTTTGTCTTGGCATGCATTTTCTGCAGGAAATGAAGTCTGAAACTCAAATGTTTGGTATTATTTAGTTAGTTCAGTACTCCGTGATTTGCTAGAAAACCACAAATTCTATGAGGAATAAGCCAAAAATATGAGGCATAAATCAGGACATTCTGCAAAAATCTGGACAGTTGAGAGGAATGCAACTCTCAACCTCTTAGTGATAGAAATCTGGACAAAGTCTGAAATGCTATGGCCCACAAATAGGGATAGATTTTAAATATTGCTCTTTTTAACTTAGAAAGTTGCTAGAATGACAGTATTTGTGCTCATGTGCATTTTCTGAAGAATATGAAGTCTGAAACTCATATATATGTTATTGTCTAGTGACTTCAATCTTCCGTGATTTGTCAGAAAACCACAAACTATGAGAAACAGACGAAAACTATGAGGCTAAATCTGGACAGTTGAGGTATGTTAAAACACACACACCTACACACTTACCTTCTCTCTGCTCTCACACAGCAACACACACACACACACACACACACACACACACCTTCTCTTTCATACAGCAACCAATGGCTAGTTTAAATTCCACACACACCAACTCTGTCACACAGCAACACACACACACGCACTTTATCTATCATACTACGAACAGAATAGCTAGCTTAAATTTCACACACATACACACACAGACTTACTTACCAGCTCTCTTACGGTTAGTTTAAATTCCACCCGTGAGTACTGTACAGGTAATTCACTCTTAACCAGTCTCACTTTAACTTGGCACTTTGTAATGTCTCTGCTTATCGTTTTAATCTTAAAATGTTCAAATACTGAAACAAAAAACGAATTTGTGATATGTAAAATAAAAACTGTAAGTTTGTTTTCTTTCAATATTTTAATATTTTAAGACTAATGGGATAAGCCGAGACGTTCTGAAGTGCCCAGAGGAGAATTCTTCTTTGTTGTCTGTTGCTACTGCTACGGCAGAGATTTGATGGGTGGTTAAAGAGGAGCCTGGTTAAAGGGAGACCTGATAAGAGAGAGTCTATTGTACAATGTTAAGTGTAAATTACTATAATCGCTTGCTGGGGGTAACCATAATATGATAAGGAATGATTTAACTCCTCTTCAAATCTTATTTAAAAACAGTTGTGGCATGATGTGCAGTGCATGGTGCCAATCCATCATCAGTTGATTTTGTTTTTGCCTCCTTAAAGGATGTCACAAGATTTTGGGTAAGGTCTATTTTGACTTACTCCATAATTTTATATACAGTACTGGCTAAATTGATTGGTCTGTAAATGTTTGGGTCTGAAGTGACTCTCCTTTTAAAGACTAGCACCACTACAGCCTACTGTCATAGGTCAAGTATGTGCCAAAATACTAATATTTTATATAGCATTATTGGTAGGGGTTAGTCAGGTTTTCTTTGATTCTGCTTTAAAAACTCCCATGAACTTCTCTGGGCCCATGAAACATAAGGAATTAATTTTACTGATGGCAGCAGTTACCATATCTGAAGGATGTCCCCACTTGTCACTGTAGCACTATGACATGCTTATTCTGTTAATTAACGGATGCTCCCACTTGTCCCTGTAGCAGTATGACATGTTTGGTCTGGTATTTAAGGGATGCCCCCACTTATCCCTGTAGTACTATGACATGCTTATTCGGGAAGTTAAGGGATGCCCTCACTTGTCCCTGTAGCATTATCACGGGGTTAGTCTGGTAATTAAGGGATGTCCCTGCTTGTCACTGTAGCACCACAACATGTTTATTCTGGTAATTTATAGATGTCCCCGTAGCACTATGACTTGCTTATTCTGGGAATTACGGATGTCCCCACTTCAGCCAATAGCGCTATGACATCCTTATTCTGGTAATTATGGGATGTCCCCACTTGTCTCTGTAGCACTATGACATGCTTATTCTGGTAATTAAGGGATGCACTCACTTGTCCCTGTATCACTATGAGGTGCTTATTCCAGTAAATAAGGGATATCCTCACTTGTCCTTGAAGCACTGAAATGCTTATTCTGGTAAGTAAGGGATGTCCTCACTTGCTCTGCAGCACCATGACATGCTTATTCTGGTAATAAAGGGATGACCACACTTGTCCCTGTACCACTGTGACATGCTTATTCTGGGAATTAAAGGATGTCTCCATTTGTCCCTGTAGCACTATGACATGCTTATTCTGGTAATTAAAGGATGTCCCCACTTGTGCCTGTAACACTATGACATGCTTATTCTGGTAATTAAGGGGCATCCCCACTTGTCCCTGTAGCAGTATGACATGCTTATTCTGGTAAGAAAGATGGGCCCCCACTTGTCTCTGTAGTACTATGACATGTTTATTGTGGTAAGAAAGGTGGGCCCCCACTTGTCTCTGTAGCACTATGACATGCTTATTCTGGTAATTAAGGGGTGCAACCAGTTATCCCTGTAGTACAATGACATACTTATTCTGGTAATTAAGGAGTGCCACCACTTATCCCTGTAGCACTATGACATGCTTATTCAGGTAATTAATGGATGCCCCCACTTGTCACTGTAGCACTGTGATATGCTTATTCTGGTAATTAAGGGATGTCCCAATTTGTCCATGAAGCACTGACATACTTATTCTGGTAACTAAGGGGTGTCCTCACTTGTCCCTGTAGCACTATGACATGCTTAATATGGTTATTAAGGGGTGCCACCACTTGTTCCTGTAGCACTATGACATGCTTATTCAGGTAATTAAGGGATGCCCCCACTTGTCACTGTAGCACTGTGATATGCTTATTCCAGTAATTAATGGATGTTCCCACTTGTCCCTGCAGTGCTATGACATGCTTATTCTGGTAATTATGGGATGCCCTCACTTGCAGCTGTAGAAATAAGACATCCTTATTTGGGTAATTAAGGGATGTCCCCACTTGTCCCTGCAGCATTATGACATGCTTATTCTGGTAATTAAGGGATGCCGCACTTGTCCCTGTAGCACTATGACATGCTTATTCGGGTAGTTAAGGGATACCACCACTTGTCCCTGTAGCACTATGACATGCTTATTCAGGTAATTAAGGGATGCCCCCACTTGTCACTGTAGCACTGTGACATGCTTATTCTGGTAATTAAGGGATGTCCCAATGTGTTCCTGAAGCACTGACATGCTTATTCTGGTAACTAAGGGATGTCCTCACTTGTCCCTGTAGCACTATGACATGCCTATTCTGGTAATTAATGGATGTTCCCACTTGCCCCTGCAGTGCTATGACATGCTTATTCTGGTAATTAAGGGATGCCCCCACTTGCCGCTGTAGCAATAAGACATGGTTATTTGGGTAATTAAGGGATGTACCCACTTGTCCTTGTAGCACTATGACATGCTTACTCGGGTAGTTAAGGGATGCCACTGCTTGTCCCAGTAGCACCACGACATGTTTATCCTGCTAAACTATAGTGTTTTGTAGCACTACAACATACTTATTCTGGGAATTAAGGTAGGTCCCCACTTTTCCCAATAGCGCTATGACATGCTTATTCTGGTAATTACGGGATGCTCTCCATTTCTCCCTGTAGCACTATGACATACTTATTCTGGTAATTAAAGGATATCCCCACTTGTCCCTGTAGCACTGTGACATTTTTATTCTGGTAATTAAGGGACGTCCCAACTTCTCCCCGAAGCACTGGCATTCTTATTCTGGTAACTAAGGGATGTCCTCACTTGTCCCTGTAGCACTATGACATGCTTATTATGGTAATTAAGGGATGCTCCCCACTTGTCCCTGTAGCACTATGACATGCTTATTCTGGTAATTAAGGAGTGCCCCCACTTGTCCCTGTAACACTATGACATGCTTATTCTGGTAATTAAGGGGCATCCCCACTTGTCCCTGTAGCAGTATGACATGCTTATTCTGGTAAGAAAGATGGGCCCCCACTTGTCTCTGTAGTACTATGACATGTTTATTGTGGTAAGAAAGGTGGGCCCCCACTTGTCTCTGTAGCACTATGACATGCTTATTCTGGTAATTAAGGGGTGCAACCAGTTATCCCTGTAGTGCAATGACATACTTATTCTGGTAATTAAGGAGTGCCACCACTTATCCCTGTAGCACTATGACATGCTTATTCAGGTAATTAATGGATGCCCCCACTTGTCACTGTAGCACTGTGACATGCTTATTCTGGTAATTAAGGGATGTCCCAATTTGTCCATGAAGCACTGACATACTTATTCTGGTAACTAAGGGGTGTCCTCACTTGTCCCTGTAGCACTATGACATGCTTAATATGGTTATTAAGGGGTGCCACCACTTGTTCCTGTAGCACTATGACATGCTTATTCAGGTAATTAAGGGATGCCCCCACTTGTCACTGTAGCACTGTGATATGCTTATTCCAGTAATTAATGGATGTTCCCACTTGTCCCTGCAGTGCTATGACATGCTTATTCTGGTAATTATGGGATGCCCTCACTTGCAGCTGTAGAAATAAGACATCCTTATTTGGGTAATTAAGGGATGTCCCCACTTGTCCCTGCAGCATTATGACATGCTTATTCTGGTAATTAAGGGATGCCACACTTGTCCCTGTAGCACTATGACATGCTTATTCGGGTAGTTAAGGGATACCACCACTTGTCCCTGTAGCACTATGACATGCTTATTCAGGTAATTAAGGGATGCCCCCACTTGTCACTGTAGCACTGTGACATGCTTATTCTGGTAATTAAGGGATGTCCCAATGTGTTCCTGAAGCACTGACATGCTTATTCTGGTAACTAAGGGATGTCCTCACTTGTCCCTGTAGCACTATGACATGCCTATTCTGGTAATTAATGGATGTTCCCACTTGCCCCTGCAGTGCTATGACATGCTTATTCTGGTAATTAAGGGATGCCCCCACTTGCCGCTGTAGCAATAAGACATGGTTATTTGGGTAATTAAGGGATGTACCCACTTGTCCTTGTAGCACTATGACATGCTTACTCGGGTAGTTAAGGGATGCCACTGCTTGTCCCAGTAGCACCACGACATGTTTATCCTGCTAAACTATAGTGTTTTGTAGCACTACAACATACTTATTCTGGGAATTAAGGTAGGTCCCCACTTTGCCCAATAGCGCTATGACATGCTTATTCTGGTAATTACGGGATGCTCTCCATTTCTCCCTGTAGCACTATGACATACTTATTCTGGTAATTAAAGGATATCCCCACTTGTCCCTGTAGCACTGTGACATTTTTATTCTGGTAATTAAGGGACGTCCCAACTTCTCCCCGAAGCACTGGCATTCTTATTCTGGTAACTAAGGGATGTCCTCACTTGTCCCTGTAGCACTATGACATGCTTATTCTGGTAATTAAGGGATGCTCCCCACTTGTCCCTGTAGCACTATGACATGCTTATTCTGGTAATTAAGGAGTGCCCCCACTTGTCCCTGTAACACTATGACATGCTTATTCTGGTAATTAAGGGATGCCCCCACTTCTCCCTGTAGCACTATGACATGCTTATTCTGGTAAACAGGGGATATCCCCAGTTGACCCTGTAGCACTGTGACATACTTATTCTGGTAATTAAGGGATGTCCCCACTTCTCCCTGTACCACTGCAACATGCTTATTCTGGTAATTAAGGGATGCCCCCACTTCTCCGTGTAGCACTATGACATGCTTATTCTGGTAAATAGGGGATATCCCCACTTGTCCCTGTAGCACTGTGACATGCTTACTGGGAATTAAGGGATGTCCCCATTTGTCCCCTTAGCAGTATGACATGCTTATTCTGGGAATTAAGGGATGCCCCCACTTAGGTTCATAGGTTCGTACTAGGCTATCTGCCCTAGGGCATTTATAAGCCTAGCCAGAGTGTGTGTGGCTTTCGCCACCCCTTGGGATGAGAATACTACGCCCATTTAGGGTTTAGTTTACTGTGCCTCTGTCTAGTAGTGACACAGAGATGACCCCTGGGGTAAACCTATGATCTCCCATCCACTCGTCAAGATTTCTCTTGAAGAGAGCTAGTGAGGGGCTCTGCCTAACGTGGACTGGGATTCTGTTCCAGAGTGTAGGGAGCCTCTGGGTTATGAATCTGTCCCTCCAGCACGTCCTATTTATTTCTGTGTTGAGGTCCAAATCTCTTGCTCTCATGGCTCTGATGGATTTGGATTTTCTGTGGTGGAGCATGTCCATTAATTCCGGATTGGACATGGCCTTGTACATCAGGCATAGATCACCTCTGAGTAGGCGGTATGCGACTGAATAGAGTTGGAGTTTCTTCAGCCGGGCAGCATATGACATATGTTTGAGACCCTTTATCCTCTTGGTGAGGAACCTTTGGGGTCTTTCCAACTGCTGCAGGTGTCGGTAAGATACATCCCAAATGGGGCACCGTACTCAATCATGGGCCTGATAAGAGAAGAGTACAGGGGCACAATGACCTCTCTTGATCTGGGTGTGAATCCCTTCATGATAAGGTGGGCAATATAGAAGGTCTTCCTAACCACCTTGGCAATGTGAGTGTCAAATGAGAGGTTACTGTCAACGTGGGTCCCTAGGTCCCTGATTACCTCTTCCATACTTAATGGATTACCACCTATGTGGTAATTTGTGGGTACCTTGTTTTTCCCAAAGGGTATGACTATACATTTTTTGGCGTTCAGTTTAAGGCCATGGCTCTGGCACCAATTATCCGTTTCTATGAGGCCTCTTTGAAGGATGCTTGTGTCCGCTGGAGTATCAATTATGGCGCCCAGTTTGCAGTCATCTGTGAACTTTGTCAACCACAATCCTCTTATGTTTGCTTGTACCTCGGAAAAATAAATGCCGAATAAGAGGGGTCCCAGGACTGAGCCCTGTGGGACACCGCTTGTGACTGGCTTAGAGTCTGACATGGCTCCAGCAATTCTGACCTTGTGGGTTCTGCCCTTGAGCCAGTTTGCAACCCATCTTGTGACATATGGGTTTACATTTAAGCTGGTGAGTTTGTCTATGATGCCCGAGTGGGGTATTGTGTCGAAGGCTTTTGCAAGGTCAAGGTAGGCTGTGTGAACTGCCTTACCCTCATCAATGGCCTTAGTGACTGTTTCAAAAAAGTCGACCAAGTTCAAAAGGCAGGATCTGCCCTTGACAAAGCCAAATTGGGTAGGATCCAATGTCTGTAGGTCCCCAATGTCTTTGTTTATGAGTTCCATAATGATCCTTTCCATAGCTTTGCAGACCAGGCTCGTCAAGCTTATGGGGCAGTAATTTCCAGGGTCCATAGAAGCACCGCCTTTGTGGATGGGACCACTGTTGCTGTATGTCACTCTTTGGGTACGTATCCTGTAGTAAGGCTAAGATTAAACAGCAGCCTTATGTGCGGATTTAGTTCCTCTTGGAGTTCATGTAGCATGCAGCCTGGGACACCGTCTGGTCCTATTGATGCTGCGTTTTTAGCTTTGGAGAGGGCGGCTCTCACCTGGGCATCTGAGATGTTAGGGAGGCTACACTCTGCTGGGATAGATATTTCTCCTTTTGGGGGGGCGGAGAAATTTGCACTGAACCTGTCTGCCAGAATGTTGGCAATGTCTGTGGGTTCAGTGTATTTTGTGTCATTTTGGACTAACTCTGAGCATATCTGGGAGTTTCCACCCAGGTTTCTAACATAGCTAAAGAAGGCCTTGTGATTGTCTTTTGTGCCTTTTGCGATTTTTCTCTCAAAGTTGGCCTTGGATGATTTTATGAGTGATCGTAGTTTTTTGCTAGAGATGCCTTCCCTTTTAGGGATTTTGCTCTGTCATGCAGTAGCTTCCTCCTCCTGTTGTAAAGTTTGTTAATGGCTGGGGTCCACCAGACAGGGCGCCTGCCTTTGGGGGAATGGGTCTTGGTTTTATTAGGGATTGCATGATCCATGCATTCTTGAAGGTGCCCGTAGAAGGCATTTATAAAGGATTCAGTGGTGTGGGTTGTGGTTTCCACTGGCCCAGGGGCTTTGAAGGATACCACTTCAGTCTTAAGAAGTGTGAAGTCGGCTTTTGAGAAGTTCTTCACTGTGGTCTTTTGTGCAGGGGGTGGGGGCGGGATGTGGATTTCCAGTGAGATTAATTAATTGTGCTTGTAACACTATGAGATGCTCATTCTGGTAATTAAGGGCCATCCCCACTTGTCCCTGTAGCACTATGATATGCTTATCCTGGTAAGAAAGGTGGACCCAACTTGTCCCTGTAGCACTATGACATGCTTGTTCTGGTAATTAAGGGATGTCCCCACTTGGATGTAGCACTATCACACCCGTATTCTGGTAATTAAGGGACATCCTCACTTCTCCCTGTAGCACTATGACATGCTTATTCAGGGAATTAAAATATTCCCCGACTTGTCCCTGTAGCACTATGACATGCTTACATTGGTAAATAAGGGATGACCCCACTTCTATTTGCAGCACTATGACATGCTTATTCTGGTAATTAAGTGATGCCACCACTTGTCCCTGTAGTGCCATGACATGCTTATTCTGATGATTGAGGGATGTTACCACTTGTCCCTGTAGCACTATGACATCCTTATTCGTTTAATAAAGGGATGTCACCACTAGTCCCTGTAGCACTATGATATCCCTATTCAGGTAATTAAGGAATGCCCCCACTTGTCCCTGTAGGAATACGACATGCTTATTCTGGTAATTAAAGAATGCCCCCAGTTGTCCCTGTACCACCATGACATGCTTATTCTGGTAATTAAGGGATGTCCCCACTTCTCTCTGTAGCACTGTGACATGCTTATTCTGGTAATTAAGGGATGTCCCCACTTGACCCTGTAGCACCCTGACATGCTTATTCTGGTAATTAAGAGATGTCCCCAGTTGTAACTGTAGAACCATGACATGCTTAGTCTGGTAATTAAGGGATGTCCCCACTTTCATCTGTAGTACTACTAGATGCTTATTCGGGTCTATATCATATGAGCGAATCGCACAAATTGCGAACACTCATAATATCGAAAGTACCAGACCTCAAAGTGTTTTTTTCTGAGATCGCGGTACAGTGAAGAATGGGATATTTGCCCTTTCCTTACTGTAGTCCAGTCTCGGAGAGGGAATATATATTTAGCAGGGAGTGTGGAGGCGCACACCTCCAGAATAGGAAGTTCGAGATCCAGTGCGTTCGATATTATGAGTGTTCGCAATTTGTGCAATTTGCCCGCTTATTCTAGTAATTAAGGAATATCCCCACCTGTCCCTGTAGCACCATGACGTGCTCATTGTGGTAATTAAGGGATGCCTGCATTTGTCCGTGTAGCACTATGACATGCTTATTCTGGTATTTAAGGGATGTCCCCACGTTTCCCTGTAGCACTATGACATGCTTTCCTGTTAATTGAGGAATGGCCCCTTTTATCCCTGTAGCACTATGACATGCTTTTCCTGTTAATTAAGCAATGGTCCCATTTATCCCTGTAACACTATGACATGCTTATTCTGGTAATTAAAGGATGTCCCATTGCAATACAATGTATTTATTCTGGTAATTAAAGGATGTTTCACTTGTCCCTGTAGCACCATGACATGCTTATTCTGGTAATAAAGGGATATCCCCACTTGTCCCTGTAGCACAATGACATGCTTATTCTGGTAATTAAGAGATGCCTCCACTTGTCCCTGTAGCACCATGACATGCTTATTCTGGTAATTAAGGGATGCTCTCACATGTCCCTATAGCACTATGACATCCTTATGTGGGAAATTAAGGGATGTCCGCACATGTCCCTGTAGCACTATGATATGCTTCTTCTGGTAATTAAGGGATGCCCCCAGTTGTCCCTTTAGCACTATGACATACTTATTCTGGTAACTAAGGGATACCCCCACTTGTCTCTGTAGCGCTAAGACATGCTTATTGTGGTAATTAAGGGATGTCCCCACTTGTCACTGTAGCACTATAACATGCTTATTCTGGTAATAAAGGGTTGCCCCACTTGTCACTGTAGCACTATGAGATGCTTATTCTGATAATTAAAGGACTTCCCCACTTTTCCATTAGCACTATGACATGCTTATTCTGGTAATTAAGGTATGCCCCCACTTGTCCCTGTAGAACTATGAGATACTTATTCTGGTAATTAAGGGATTCCTCCATTTGCCCCTGTAGCACTATGACATCCTTATTCTTGTAATTAAGGGGTGTCCCCACTTGTAACTGTAGCTCTATCACATGCTTATTCTGGTAATTAAGGGATATCCCCACTTGCCCGTGTAGCACTATGACATGCTTACTCTGGTTATTAAGGAATTTCCCCACTTCTCCCTGTAGCACTGTGAAATGCTTATTCTGGTAATTAAGGGATGTCCCCACTTGACCCTGTAGCACCATGACATGCTTATTCTGGTAATTAAGGGATGTCCCCAGTTCCACGTGTAGGACTATGACATGCTTAGTCTGGCAATTAAGGGATGTCCCCACTTTTATCTGTAGCACTATGAGATGCTTATTCTGATAACTAAGGGTTGTCCCCACCTGTCCCTGTGGCTCCATGACATGCTTATTGTGGCAATTAAGGGATGGCCCCATTTGTCATTGTACCACTATGACATGCTTATTGTTGTAATTAAGGGATGTTGCCACTTTTCCCTGTAGCACTATGACATGCTTTTTCTGGTAATTAAGGGATGCCCCAACTTGTCCCTGAAGCACTATGACATGCTTTTTCAGGTAATTAAGGGATGTCCTGTTGCAGTATGACATATTTCTTCTGGTAATTAAAGGATGTCCCCACTTCTCCCTGTAGCACCAATACATGCTTCTTTTGGTAATTAAAGCATATCCCCACTTGTCCTGCAGCACTAAGATATGCTTATTCTGGTAATTAAGAGATGCCTCATCTTGTCCCTGTAGCACTATGACATGCTTATTCTGGTAATTAAGGGGTGCCCTCACTTGTCCCTGTAGCACTATGACATCCTTATAAGGGAAATTAAGGGATATCCCCACTTGTGCCTTTAGCACTATGACATGTTTATTCTGGTAATTCAGGGATGCCCCCACTTGTCCCTGTAGAACTGTGACATGCTTATTCTTGTAATTAAGGAATGCCCTCACTTGTCCCTGTAGCACCATGACATGCTTATTCTGGTAAGTAAGGGGTGCCCCCCATTTGTCCTTGTTTCACTATGACATGCTTTTTCTGAAATTAAGGGATACCTCCACTTGTCCCTATAACATTAAGACATGTTTATTCTGGAAATAAAGGGATGCCCCCACTTGTCCCTGAAGCACTATGACATTGGAAACCAGATAATTAAGGGATGTCCCCACATCTCCCTGTAACACATATTACTTGATTTTACTGGTAATTAAGGGATGCCCCCAGTTGTCCCTGTAGCACTATGACATGCTACTTCTAGTAATTAAGGGATGTCCCCACTTTTCCCTGTAGCACAAAGACTTGCTTATTCTTGTAATTAAGGGATGTCCCCATTTGTCCCATTAGCACTATGACATGCTTATTTTGGTAATTAAGAGATGCCCCCACTTGTCCCTGTAGCACTATGCCATGCTTCTTCTGTTAATTAAGGAATACCCCCACTTGTCCCTGTAGCACTATGACATGCTTAGTCTTGTAATTAAGGGGTGTCCCCACTTGTTCCTGTAGCTCTACCACATGCTTTTTCTGGTAATTAAGAGATGCCCCCACTTGTCCCAGTAGAACTATCAGATACTTATTCTGGTAATTAAGGGATGCCTCCATTTGCCCCTGTAGCACTATGACATCCTTATTCTTGTAATTAAGGGGTGTCCCCACTTGTATCTGTAGCTCTATCACATGCTTATTCTGGTAATTAAGGGATATCTCAATTGTCCCTGTACCACAATGACATGCTTATTCTGGTACTTAAGGGATGTCCACAATTCCCACTTTAGCATTATGACATGCATATTATAGTAATTAACAGATACTCCCTCTTGTCCCTGCAGCACTGTGACATCCTTGTTAGGGTAATTAAGGTTTGGCCCCACGTGTCCCTGTAGCACTATGACATGCTAAATGTGATAATTAAGGGATGCATCCACTTTACCCGGTAGCAGTATCACATGTTTATTCTGGTAGTTAAGGGATGTCTCCACTTGTCCCTGTGGTATGATGACATGCTTATTATGGTAATTAAGAGATGTCCCCACTTGTCCCTGTAGCACTATGCCATGCTTCTTCTGGTAATTAAGGAATGCCCCCACTTGTCCCTGTAGCACTATGACATGCTTACTCTGGTAATTAAGGGATGGCCCCACTTGTCCCTGTAACACCACGACATGCTTATTCTGGTAATCAAAATATTTCCCCACCTTCCCCTGCAGCAATATGACATGCTTATTCTGGTAATTAAGGGAGCCCTCACCTGTCGTTTTAGCACTACTACATCCCTATTCTGGTAATTAAGGGATGACCCACTTGTCCCTGTAGGACTGTGAAATGTTTATCGTGGTAATTAAGGGAAGTCCCCACTTGTCCCTGTAGCACCATGACATGCTTATTCTGGTAAGTAAGGGATGCACAAACCTGTCCCTGTAGAACTTTCACCAGCTTATTCTGGTAATTAAGGAATGTCCCGTTGCACTAGGACATGCTTCTTCTGATAACTAAGGGATGTCCTCACTTGTGCCTGTAGCACTATGACATGCTTATTCTCGAACCGAAGGGCTACCCCCACCTGTCCCTGCAGCAGAATGACATGCTTTTTCTGGTAATTAAGGGATGCCCCCAACTTGTCCCTGTAGCACTATGACATGTTTATTCTTGAAATTAAGAGATGCTCCCACTTGTCCCTGAAGCATCTGAATTCAGATAAATAAGGGATGTCCCCACATCTTCCTGTAGCACTATGACTTGCTTTTTCTGGTGATTAAGGGATTCCCCCAGTTGTCCCTGTAGCACTATGGTATGCTTATTCTGGTAATTAAGGGATGTCCCAGTTGCCCCTGTAGCACTATGACATGCTTATTCTGGTAATTAAGAGATGTCCCACTTGTCTCTGAAGCACTATGACATGGTTTTATTCAGGTAATTTAGGGATGCCCCCACTAGCCCTGTAGAACCATGACATGGTTATTCTGGTAATTAAGAGATGTCCCCACTTCTCACTGTAGCACTGCGACATGCTTATTCTGGTAATTAAGCAATGCCCCCACTTGCCCTGTAGCACTATGAATGTTTAATCGGGTAATTAAGGGATGCCCCCACCTGCCCTGTAGCACTATGACATGCTTATTCTGGTAATTAAGTGAAGTCCATATTTCTCGCCGTAGCACTATGACATGCTTATTCTTGTAATTAAGGGATGCCCCCACTTGTCCCTGTAGCACTATGACATACTTATTCTAGTAATTAAGTGATACCCCCACTTGTCCCCGTAGCACTATGACATGATTATTCTGCTAATTAAGGGATGTCTAAACTTGTCCCAGTGGCACTAGGACATGCTTTTTCTGGTAATTAGGGGATGTCTCCACTTGCCCTGCACCACTATGACATGCGTATTATTGTAATTAGGGGATGTCCTCACTTGTCCCTGCAGCACTACGACATCCCTATTAGGGTAATTAAGGGATGGCCCCACATGTCCCTGTAGTACTATGACATGCTTAATGTGATAATTAAGGGATGCACCCACTTGACCCTGTAGCACTATCACATGCTTATTCTGGTAATTAAGTGATGCCCCCACTAGTCACAATTTGTACAATTTGCTCATGATATAGACCCGCTTATTCTGGTAATTAAGGAATATCCCCACCTGCCCCTGTAGCACCATGACATGACTCATTGTGGTAATTAAAGGATGCCTACATTGGTCCGTGTAGCACTATGACATGCTTATTCTGGTAATTAAGGGATGTCCCCACTTTTCCCCTGTAGCACTATGACATGCTTTTCCTGTTATTTAAGGAATGGCCCCATTTATCCCTGTAGCACTATGACATGCTTTTCCTGTTAATTAAGGAATGGTCCCATTTATCCCTGTAGCACTATGACATGCTTATTCTGGTAATTAAAGGATGTCCCATTGCAATGCAATGTATTTCTTCTGGAAATTAAAGGATGTTTCACTTGTCCCTGTAGCACAATGACATGCTTATTCTGGTAATAAAGTGATATCCCCACTTGCCCCTGTAGCACTAAGACATGCTTATTCTGGTAATTAAGGGCTGTCCCCATTTGTCCCTATAACACAATGACATGCTTATTCTGGTAATTAAGGGATGCCTCCACTTGTCCCTGTAGCACTATGACATGCATATTGTGGTAATTAAGGGATGCCCTCACATGTCCCTCTAGCACTATGACATCCTTATACGGGAAATTAAGGGATGTCCGCACATGTCCCTGTAGCAGTATGATATGCTTCTTCTGGTAATTAAGGGATGCCGCCACTTGTCTCTGCAGTGCTATGACATGCTTATTCTGGTAATTAAGGGATGTCCTCACATGTCCTTGTAGCACTATAACATGCGTATTCTGGTAATTAAGGGTTGCACTCACTTGTCCCTGTAGCACTATGAGATGCTTATTCTGATAATTAAAGAATGTTCCCACTTTTCCCTGTAGTACTATGACATTTTTATTATGGTAATTAAAAGATGTGCCCACTTTTCCCTGTAGCAAAAAGACATGCTTAATCTGGTAATTAAGGTATGCCTCCACTTGTCACTGTAGAACTATGAGATACTTATTCTGATAATTAAGGGATGCCCCCACTTGTCTCTTTAGCGCTATGACATGCTTATTCTGGTAATTAAGGGATGTCCCCACATGTCCTTGTAGCACTATAACATGCTTATTCTGGTAATTAAGGGTTGCACCCACTTGTCCCTGTAGAAATATGAGATGCTTATTCTGATAATTAAAGGATGTCCCCACTTATCCCATTAACACTATGACATGCTTAATCTGGTAATTAAGGTATGCCCCCACTTGTCCCTGTAGAAGTATGAGATACTTCTTCTGGTAATTAAGGGATGCTTCCATTTGCCCCTGTAGCACTATGACATCCTTATTCTTGTAATTAAGGGGTGTCCCCACTTGTATCTGTAGCTCTATCACATGCTTATTCTGGTAATTAAGGGATATCTCAATTGTTCCTGTACCACATTGACATGCTTATTCTGGTACTTAAGGGATGTCCACAATTGTCACTTTAGCACTATGACATGCATATTATAGTAATTAACAGATACTCACTCTTGTCCCTGCAGCACTGTGACATCCTTATTAGGGTAATTAAGGGTTGGCCCCACGTGTCCCTGTAGCACTATGACATGCTAAATGTAATAATTAAGGGATGCACTCACTTGACCCGGTAGCAGTATCACATGCTTATTATGGTAGTTAAGGGATGTCTCCACTTGTCCCTGTGGTACAATGACATGCTTATTCTGGTAATTAAGGGATGTCCCCACTTGTCCCTGTAGCTCTACCACATGCTTATTCTGGTAATTAAGGGATATCTCAATTGTCCCTGTACCACAATGCCATGCTTATTCTGGTACTGAGGGGATGTCTGCAATTGTCACTTTAGCACTATGACATGCTTCTTCTGTAATTAAGGAATACCCCCACTTGTCCCTGTGGCACTATGACATGCTTATTTTGGTTATTAAGGAATTTCCCCACTTGTCCCTGTAGCACTGTGAAATGCTTCTTCTGGTAATAAAGGGATGCCCTCACCTGTCACTTTAGAACTATGACATGATATTCTGGTAATTAAGGGATGTCCCAGTTGCCCCTGTAGCACTATGACATGCTTATTCTGGTAATTAGGAGATGTCACCACTTTTCCCTGAAGCACTATGACATGGTTATTCAGGTAATTTAGGGATGTCCCCACTAGCCCTATAGAACCATGACATGCTTATTCTGGTAATTAAGAGATGTCCCCACTTGTCCCTCTAGCACTATGACATCCTTATTCTGATAATTAAGGGAAGCCCCCACTTGTCCCTGTAACTCTATGGAATGCTTATTCTGGTAATTAAAGGATACCCCCACTTTTTCCTGTAGCTCCATGACATGCTTATTCTGATAATTAAGGGATGACCCACTTGCCCTGTAAAACTATCACATGCTTATTCTGGTAATTAAGGGATGTCCCAGTTGCCCCTGTAGCACTATGACATGCTTATTCTGGTAATTAAGAGATGTCCCCACTTGTCCCTGAAGCACTATGACATTGTTATTCAGGTAATTTAGGGATGCTCCCATTAGCCCTGTAGAACCATGACATGCTTATTCTGGTAATTAAGAGTTGTTCATATTTCTCGCTGTAGCACTATGACACACTTATTCTGGTAATTAAGGGATATCTCCACTTGTCCCTGTAGCACTATGTCATACTTAGTCTTGTAATTAAGGGATGCACCCACTTGTCCCAGTAGCTCTATGACATACTTATTTTAGTAATTAAGTGAAACCCCCACTTGTCCCTGTAGCACTATGACACGATTATTCTGCTAATTAAGGGATGTCCAAACTTGTCCCAGTGGCACTAGGACATGCTTTCTCTGGTAATTAAGGAATGTCTCCATTTGCCCTGCACCACTATGACATGCATATTATTGTAATTAGGGGATGTCCTCATTTGTCCCTGCAGCACTACGACATCCCTATTAGGGTAATTAAGGGATGGCCCCACATGTCCCTGTAGCACTATGACATGCTTATTCTGGTAATTAAGTGATGCCCCCACTAGTTACTGTTGCACTATGACATGATTATTTTGGTAATTAAGGGATGTCCCTACTTGTCCCTGTAGCACTACGACATTCTTATTCTGCTAGTTAAGGAATGAGCCCACTTGTCGCTGTCCCACTATGACAAGCTTATTCTGGTAATTGAGGGATACCCCCAGTTGTCCCTTCAACACTATGACATGCTTATTCTGGTTATTAAGGGATGTCCCCACTTGTCTCTGTAGCACTATGACATGCTTATTCCGGTAATTAAGGGATGGCCCCACTTGTCCCTGTAGTACCATGACATGCTTATTCTGGTAATTAAGACATTTCCCCAGCTATCCCTGTAGCACTATGACATGCTTATATTGGTAAATAAAGGATGGCCCCAGCTCTATTTGCAGCACTATGACATGCTTATTCTGGTAATTTAGTGATGCCACCACTTGCCCCTGTAGCACCATGACATGCTTTTTCTGATGATTGAGGGATGTTACCACTTGTCCCTGTAGCACTATGACATGCCTATTCTGGTAACTAAGGGATGTCCCTACTTGTTCCTGTAGCACTATGACATCCTTATTCAGTTAATAAAGGGATGTCACCACTAGTCCCTGTAGCACTATGATATCCCAATTCAGATATGGATGCCCCCACTTGTCCCTGTAGGACTACAACATGCTTATTCTGGAAATTAGAGAATGCCTCCAGTTGTCCCTGTACCACCATGACATGCTTATTCTGGTAATTAAGGGATGTCCCCACTTCTCTCTGTAGCACTGTGACATGCTTATTCTGGTAATTAAGGGATGTCCCCAGTTGTAACTGTAGAACCATGACATGCTTAGTGTGGCAATTAAGGGATTTCCCCACTTTCATCTATAGTACTATTAGATGCTTATTCGGGTCTATATCATATGAGCGAATTGCACAAATTGCGAACGCTCATAATATCGAACATACCAGACCTCGTAGTGCTTTTTCTGAGATCGCGTTACAGTGAAGAATGGGATATTTGCCCTTTCCTCACTGTAGTGCGATCTCAGAGATTAAATATATATTTAGTGGGGAGTGTGGGGGCGCAGACATCCAGAATAGGAAGTTCGAGGTCCAGTACTTTCGATATTATGAGTGTTCGCAATTTGTGCAATTTGCTCATATGATATAGACCCGCTTATTCTGTTAATTAAGGAATGGCCCCATTTATCCCTGTAGCACTATGACATACTTATTCTGGTAATTAAAGGATGTCCTATTGCAATACAATGTATTTATTCTGGTAATTAAAGGATGTTTCACTTGTCCCTGTAGCACCATGACATGCTTATTCTGGTAATAAAGGGATATCCCCACTTGTCCCTCTAGCACTATGACATCATTATACGGGAAATTAAGGGATGTCCGCACATGTCCCTGCAGCACTATGATATGCTTCTTCTGGTAATTAAAGGATAACCCCACTTGTCCCTTTAGCACTGCGACATACTTATACTGGTAATTAAGGGATGCCCCCACTTGTCTCTGTAGCACTATGAGATGCTTATTCTGATAATTAAAGGACGTCTCCACTTTTCCCTGTAGCACTATGACATGCTTATCATGGCAATTAAAGGATGTCCCCACTTTTCCCATTAGCACTATGACATACTTATTCTGGTAATTAAGGGATGTCTCCACTTGTCCCTGTAGTATGATGACATGCTTCTTCTGTTAATTAAGGAATACCCCCACTTGTCCCTGTAGCACTATGACATGCTTATTTTGGTTATTAAGGAATTTCCCCACTTGCCCCTGTAGCACTGTGAAATGCTTATTCTGGTAATTAAGGGATGCCCTCACCTGTCGCTTTAGCACTATGACATGCTTATTCTGGTAATTAAGGGATGTCCCTACTTGACCCTGTAGCACCATGACATGCTTATTCTGGTAATTAAGGGATGTCCGCAGTTCCAAGTGTAGGACTATGACATGCTTAGTCTGGCAATTAAGGGATGTCCCCACTTTTATCTGTAGCACTATGAGTTGCTTATTCTGGTAATTAAGGGATGTCCCTACCTGTCCCTGTGGCTCCATGATATGCTTATTGTGGCAATTAAGGGATGCCCCCATTTGTCACTGTACCACTATGATATGCTTATTGTTGTAATTAAGGGATGTCCCGACTTTTCCCTGTAGCACTATGACATGCTTTTTCTGCTAATTAAGTGAAGCTCCCATTTATCCCTGTAGCACTATGACATGCTTTTTCTGGTAATTAGGGGATACCCCCACTTGTCCATTAAGCACTATGACATGCTTATTCTGGTAATTAAGGGTTGCCCCACTTGTCCCTGAAGCACTATGACATGTTTTTCAGGTAATTAAGGGATGTCATGTTGCAGTACGACATATTTCTTCTGGTAATTAAAGGGTGTCCCCACTTCTCCCTGTAGCACCAATACATGCTTATTCTGGTAATTAAAGCATATCCCACTTGTCCCTGTAGCACTATGACATGCTTATTCTGGTAATTAAGGGGTGCCCTCACTTGTCCCTGTAGCACTATGACATCCTTATAAGGGAAATTAAGGGATATCCCCACTTGTGCCTTTAGCAGTCTGACATGTTTATTCTGGTAATTCAGGGATGCCCCATTTGTCCCTGTAGCACTATGACATGCTTATTCTTGTAATTAATGGATGCTGCACTTGTCCTGTAGCACTATGACACATTTGTTCTGACAATTAAGTTTTGCACCCACTTCTCCCTGTGGCACTATGACATGCTAATTCTGGTAATTAAGAGATGACCCACTTGTCCCTGTAGGACTATGAAATGTTTATTCTGGCAATTAAGGGATGCCCTCACTTGTCCCTGTAGCACCATGACATGCTTATTCTGGTAAGTAAGGGATGCACAAACTTGTCCCTGTAGCACTTTCACCAGCTTATTCTGGTAACTAAGGAATGTGCCATTGCACTATGACATGCTTCTTCTGGTAACTGTGGGATGTCCTCACTTGTGCCTGTAACACTATAACATGCTTATTCTGGAACTGAAGGGATACCCCCACCTGCCCCTGTAGCACTATGACATGCTTTTTCTGGTAATTAAGGGGTGCCCCCTTTTGTCCTTGTAGCACTATGACATGCTTTTTCTGGTAATTAAGGGATACCCCCACTTGTCCCTATAGCATTAAGGCATGTTTATTCTGGAAATTAAGGGATGCCCCCACTTGTCTCTGAAGCACTATGACATCCGAATTCAGATAATTAAGGGATGTTCCCACATCTCCCTGTAACACATATGACTTGCTTTTACTGGTAATTAAGGGATGCCCCCAGTTGTCCCTGTAGCACTATGACATGCTTATTCTGGTAATTAAGGGATGTCCCCACTTGTCCCATTAGCACTATAGCATGCTTATTCTGGTAATTAAGGTATGCCCCCCCTTGTCCCAGTAGAACTATCAGATACTTATTCTGGTAATTAAGGGATGCCTCCATTTGCCCCTGTAGCACTATGACATTCTTATTCTTGTAATTAAGGGGTGTCCCCACTTGTATATGTAGCTCTATCACATGCTTATTCTGGTAATTAAGGGATATCTCAATTGTCCCTGTACCACAATGACATGCTTATTCTGGTACTTAAGGGATGTCTACAATTGTCACTTTAGCACTATGACATGCATATTATGGTAATTAACAGATACTCCTTCTTGTCCCTGCAGCACTGTGACATACTTATTAGGGTAATTAAGGGTTGGCCCCACGTGTCCCTATAGCACTATGACATGCTAAATGTGATAATTAAGGGATGCACCCACTTGACCCGGTAGCACCATCACATGCTTATTCTGGTAATTAATGGATGTCTCCACTTGTCCCTGCAGTACGATGACATGCTTATTCTGGTAATTAAGGGATGTCCCCACTTGTTCTGTAGCACTATGACATGCTTCTTCTGTTAATTAAGGAATACCCCCACTTGTCCATGTAGCACTATGACATGATTACTCTGGTAATTATGGGATGGCCCCACATGTCCCTGTAGCACCATGACATGCTTATTCTGGTAATTAAAAGATTTCCCCACCTGCCCATGCAGCACCATGACATGCTTATTCTGGTAATTAAGGGAGCCCTCTCCTGTCACTTTAGCACTTTGACATACTTGTTATGGAAATTAAGGGATAACCCACTTGTCCCTATAGGACTATGAAATGTTTATTGTGATAATTAAGGGAAGCCCCACTTGTCCCTGTAGCACCATGACATGCTTATTCTGGTAATTAAAAGATTTCCCCACCTGTCCATGCAGCACCATGACATGCTTATTCTGGTAATTAAGGGAGCCCTCACCTGTCACTTTAGCACTATGACATACTTGTTCTGGAAATTAAGGGATAACCCACTTGTCCCTATAGGACTATGAAATGTTTATTGTGATAATTAAGGGAAGCCCCACTTGTCCCTGTAGCACCATGACATGCTTATTCTGGTAAGTAAGGGATGCACAAACTTGTCCTTGTAGCACTTTCACCAGCTTATTCTGGTAATTAAGGAATGTCCTGTTGCACTACAACATGCTTATTTTGGTAACAAAGGGATGTCCTCACTTGTGCCTGTAGCACTATGATATGCTTATTCTGGAATCAAAGGGATACCCCCACCTGTCCCTGAAGCAGTATGACATGCCTTTTCTGGTAATTAAGGGGTGCACCCCACTTGTCCCTGTAGCACTATGACATGTTTTTTCTGGTAATTAAGGGGTGCCCACCTTTTGTCCCTGCAGCACTATGACATGCTTTCTGGTAATTAAGAGATGCCCCCACTTGTCCCTGAAACATTATGACATCCGAATTCAGATAATTAAGGGATGTCTCCACATCTCCCTGTAGCACTATGCCTTGCTTTTTTTGGTATTTAAGGGATGCCCCCACTTGTCCCTGAAACATTATGGCATCCGAATTCAGATAATTAAGGGATGTCTCCACATCTCCCTGTAGCACTATGCCTTGCTTTTTCTGGTATTTAAGGGAAGCCCCCACTTGTCCCTGTAACTCTATGGAATGCTTATTCTGGTAATTAAAGGATGCCCCCACATTTTCCTGTAGCTCCATGATATGCTTATTCTGGTAATTAAGGTATGACCCCTTGCCCTGTAACACTATCACATGCTTATTCTGGTAATTAAGGGATGACATGCTTACTCTGGTAATTAACGGATGTCCCTACTTGTCCCTGAAGCACTATGACATGGTTATTCAGGTAATTAAGGGATGCCTCCACTAGCCCTGTAGAACTATGACATGCTTATTCTGGTAATTAAGAGATGTCCCCACTTGTCACTGTAGCACTACAACATGCTTATTCTGGTATTTAAGCAATGCCTCCACTTGCCCTGTAGCACTATCAATGTTTAATCGGTCATTAAGGGATTCCCCCACCTGCTCTGTAGCACTATGACATGATTATTCTGGTAATTAAGTGAAGTCCATATTTCTCACTGTAGCTCTATGACACGCTTATTCTGGTAATTAAGGGATTCCCCCACTTGTCCCTGTAGCACTATGACATGCTTAGTCTTGTAATTAAGGGATGCACCTACTTGTCCCATTAGCTCCATGACATACTTATTCTAGTAATTAAGTGATACCCCCACTTGTCCCTGTAGCACTATGACATGATTATTCTGCTAATTAAGGGATGTCCAAACTTGTCCCAGTGGTACTAGGACATGCTTTTTCTGGTAATTAAGGGATGCCTCCACTTGCCCTGCACCACTATGACATGCTTATTATAGTAATTAGGGGATGTCCCCAATTGTCCCTGCAGCACTATAATCCCTATTAGGGTAATTAAGGGATGGCCCCATATGTCCCTGTAGCACTATGACATGCTTATTCTGGTAATTAAGGGATACCCCCAGTTGTCCTTTTAGTACTATGACATGCTTATTCTGGTAATTAAGGGATGTCCCCACTTGACCCTGCAGCACCCTGACATGCTTATTCTGGTAATTAAGGGATGTCCACAGTTGTAACTGTAGAACCATGACATGTTTAGTCTGGTAATTAAGGGATGTCCCCACTTTCATCTGTAGTATTATTAGATGCTTATTTGGGTCTATATCATATGAGCGAATCGCACAAATTGCAAATAATATCAAATGTACCAGACCTCGAAGTGTTTTTTCTGAGATCGCAGTACAGTGAAGAATGGGATATCTGCCCTTTCCTCACTGTAGTGCGATCTCGGAGATGGAATATATATTTAGCGGAGAGTGTGGGGGACGCAGACCCCCAGAATAGGAAGTTTGAGGTCTAGTATGTTCGATATTATGAGTGTTCGCAATTTGTGCAATTCGCTCATATGATATAGACCCACTTATTCTGGTAATTAAGGAATATCCCCACCTGTCCCTGTAGCACCATGACATGCTCATTGTGGTAATTAAGGGATGCCTGGATTTGTCCGTGTAGCACTATGACATGCTTATTCTGTTAATTAAGGGATGCCCCCACTTTTCCCTGTAGCACTATGACATGCTTTTCCTGTTAATTAAGTAATGGCCCCATTTATCCCTGTAGCACTGTGACATGCTTTTCCTGTTAATTAAGGAATGGCCCCATTTATCCCTGTAGCACTATGACATGCTTATTCTGGTAATTAAAGGATGTCCCACTGCTATACGATATATTTCTTTTGGAAATTAAAGGATGTTTCACTTGTCCCTGTAGCACCATGACATGCTTATTCTGGTAATAAAGGGATATCCCCACTTGCCCCTGTAGCACTAAGACATGCTTATTCTGGTAATTAAGGGCTGTCCCCACTTGTCCCTTTAGCACAATGACATGCTTATTCTGGTAATTAAGGGATGCCTCCACTTGTCCCTGTAGCACTATGACATGCATATTGAGGTAATTAAGGGATGCCCTCACATGTCCCTGCAGCCCTATGACATCCTTATACAGGAAATTAAGGGATGTCCGCACATGTCCCTTTAGCACTATGATATGCTTCTTCTGATAATTAAGGGATTCCCCACTTTTCCCTTTAGCACTACGACATACTTATTCTGGTAATTAAGGGATGCCCCCATTTGTCCCTGTAGCCCTATGACATGCTTATTCTGGTAATTAAGGTATTTCCCCACTTGTCCCTGTAGCAGTATAGAATGCTTATTCTGGTAATTAAGGGTTGTCCCCATTTGGCCCTGTAACACTATGAGATACTTATTCTGATAATTAAAGGACGTCCCTACTTTTCCGTGTAGCACTATGAAATGCTTATTCTGGTATTTAAGGGATGTTCCCGCTTTTCCCTGTAGCACAAAGACGTGCTTATTCTTGTAATTAAGGGATGTCCCCACTTTTCCCACTAGCAGTATGACATGCTTATTCTGGTAATTAAGGTATGCCCCCACTTGTGCCAGTAGAACTATCAGATACTTATTCTGGTAATTAAGGGATGCCTCCATTTCTCCCTGTAGCACTATGATATCCTTATTCTTATAATTAAGGGATGTCTCCACTTGTCCCTGTGGAACAATGACATGCTTATTCTTGTAATTAAGGGGTGTTCCCACTTGTTCGTGTAGTTCCAGCACATGCTTATTCTGGTAATTAAGGGATACCTCAGTTGTTCCTGTACCACAATGACATGCTTATTCTGGTACTTAAGGGAAGTCTACAATTGTCACTTTAGCAATATGACATGCATATTATGGTAATTAACAGATACTCCCTCTTGTCCCTGCAGCACTGTGACATACTTATTAGAGTAATTAAGGGTTGGCCCCACGTGTCCCTGTAGCACTATGACATGCTAAATGTGATAATTAAGGGATGCACCCACTTGACCTGGTAACAGTATCACATGCTTATTCTGGTAGTTAAGGGATGTCTCCACTTGTCCCTGTAACACTATGACATGCTTACTCTGGTAATTAAGGGACGGCCCCACTTATCTCTGTAGCACTATGACATGCTTATTCTGGTAATTAAGGGAACCCTCACCTGTCACTTTTAGCACTACGACATGCTTATTCTGGTAATTAAGGGATGTCCCCACTTGACCCTGTAGCACCATGACATGCTTATTCTGGTAATTAAGGGATGTCCACACTTGTCCCTGTAGCACTATGACATGCTTACTCTGGTAATTAAGGGATGTCCCCACTTGACCCTGTAGCACCATGACATGCTTATTCTGGTAATTAATGGATGTCCCCACTTCTCTCTGTACCAGCATGCCATGCTTATTCTGGTAGTAAAGGGATATCCCCACTTGTTGCTGTTGCACTACGACATGCTTATTCTGGTAATTAAGGGATTCCCCCACTTGTCCCAGTAGCACTATGACATGCTTATTCTGGTAATTAAGGGATGACAACACTTGTCCCTGTAGCACTATGACATGCATATTCTGGTAATTAATGGATGTCCTCCTTTGTCCCTGTTGCACTATGACATCCTTGTAAGGGAAATTAAGGGATATCCTGACTTGTCCCTTTAGCACTATGACATGTTCATTCTGGTAATTAAGGGATGTCCCCACTTGTCCGTGTAGAACTATGACATACTTATTCTGGTAATTAAGGGATGCTCCCATTTGTCCCTGTAGCACTATGACATGCTTATTCTTCTAATTAACGGATATCCCCACTTGTCCTTTAGCACTATGACATGTTTGTTCTGACAATTAAGGGATGCCCCTGTAGCAGTATGACATGATAATTTTGGTACTTAAGAGATGCCCCCACTTGTCCCTGTAGCACCATGACATGCTTATTCTGGTAATTAAGGGATGCCCCCACTTGCCCATGTAGCACTATGACATGCTTATTCTGGTAATTAAGGGATCCCTCATTTGTCTTTGAAGCACTATGATATGCTTATTCACATAATTAAGGGATGTCCCTTTGCACTATGTCGTATTTCTTCTGATAATTAAAGGATGTTTCACTTGTCCCTGTAGGACCATGACATGCTTATTCTGGTAATAAAGAGATGTCCCCACTTGTTCCTTTAGCACTAAGACATGCTTATTCTGGTAATAAAGAGCTGCCCCCACTTGTCCCTGTAGCACTATGACATGCTTATTCTGGTAATTAAGGGATGAATCTACTTGTCCCTGTAGCTCTATGACATGTTTATTCTAGTAATTAAGGTTCCCTATTAAATTGCTGAATGTTTCAAAATTCGAATATCATAAGTTCGACACCATATGATCGAACTTTGAAAAGTTCGAAGGTGAAAGGCAATGGCTCCGTATGTGCAGAATGGGAACATTTCCCTGTTCTGCACTGAAGTGCGGTCTCGGAGTTGGTATATTTAAGTAGGGGGTGTGGGCGGTGCAGGGAGGCTTGCGCCCCTGCTCAGAGCGTTAAGGTAAGTAGTTTTCTCTTTTTACGTTTTTATTATATATTCGAAGATTCAAGTTTCACTCATATGTTGTCGAACATATGAGGTTCGAAATTTTGAAGCTTCGAATATATAATATAGACCCGGTAATGAAGGGATGTCCCCACTTGTCCCTGTAGCACTATAACATGCTTATTCTGGTAATTAAGGGATGTCCCCACTTTTCCCTGTAGCAAAAAGACATGCTTATTCTTGTAATTAAGGGATGTCTCCACTTGTCCCATTAGCACTAAGACATGTTTATTCTGGTAATTAAAGGATGCCCCCACTTGTCTCTGTAGAACTATGGCATACTTATTCTGGTAATTAAGGGATGCCTCCATTTGTCCCTGTGGCACTATGACATGCTTATTCTTGTAATTAAGGGATGCCCCCACTTCTCCCTCTAGCACTATGACATGTTTGTTCTGGTAATTAAGGGATGCCCCCACTTGTCCCTGTAGCACTATGACATGCTAGTTCTAGTTATTAAGGGATTCCCCACTTTTCCCTGTAGCACTATGAAATGTTTATTCTGGAAATTAAGGGATGCCCCCACTTGCCCCTATAGCAGTATGACATCTTTATTCTGGTAATTAAGGGATACCCCCACTTGTCCCTGAGCACCATGACATGCTTATTCTGGTAATTAAAGGATGCCCCCACTTGTCCCTGTAGAACTATGGCATACTTATTCTGGTAATTAAGGGATGCCCCCACTTGTCCCTGTAGCACTATGACATGCTAGTTCTAGTTATTAAGGTATGCCCCACTTTTCCCTGTAGCACTATGAAATATTTATTCTGGTAATTACGGGATGCCCCCAATTGTCCCTAAAGCACTATGACATCCAAATTCAGATAATTAAGGGATGTCCCCACATTTCCCTGTAGCACTATGACTTGCTTTTTCTGGTAATTAAGGGATGCCTCCATTTTTCCCTGTAGCACTATGACATGCATATTCTGGTAATTAAGAGATGCCTCCACTTGTCCCTGTAGCACCATGACATGCTTATTCTGGTAATTAAGGGATGCCCCCACTTGTCCCTGTAGCACTATGACATGCTTATTCTGGTAATTAAGGGATGTCCCCACTTGCCCTATAGCACTATGACATGCTTATTCGGGTAATTACGGGATGCTCCCAGTTGTCCCTGTAGCACTATGACATGCTTATTCTGGTAATTAAGGGATGTCCCCAATTGTCACTGTAGCACTATGACATGCTTATTCTGGTAATTAAGGGATGTCCCCACTTGTCCCTGTAGCACTATGACATGCTTATTCTGGTAATTAAAAGATGTCCCCACTTGCCCTATAGCACTATGACATGCTTATTCTGGTAATTAAGGGATGTCCCCACTTGTCCCTGTAGCACTATGACATGCTTATTCTGGTAATTAAGGGATGTCCCCACTTGTCCCTGTAGCACTATGACATGCTTATTCTGGTAATTAAGGGATGTCCCCACTTGTCCCTGTAGCACTATGACATGCTTATTCTGGTAATTAAGGGATGTCCCCACTTGTCCCTGTAGCACTATGACATGCTTATTCTGGTAATTAAGGGATGCCCCCACTTGTCCCTGTAGCACTATGACATGCTTATTCTGGTAATTAAGGGATGTCCCCACTTGTCCCTGTAGCACTATGACATGCTTATTCTGGTAATTAAGGGATGTCCCTACTTGTCCCTGTAGCACTATGACATGTTTATTCTGGTAATTAAGGGATGTCCCCACTTGTCCCTGTAGCACTATGACATGCTTATTCTGGTAATTAAGGGATGTCCCCACTTGCCCCTGTAGCACTATGACATGTTTATTCTGGTAATTAAGGGATGTCCCCAATTGTCCTTGTAGCACTATGACATGCTTATTCTAGTAATTAAGGGATGCACCCACTTGTCCCTGTAGCACTATGACATGCTTATTCTGGTAATTAAGGGATGTCCCGTTGCACTATGACATGCTTATTCTGGTAATTAAGGGATGTCCCCACTTGTCCCTGTAGCACTATGACATGCTTATTCTGGTAATTAAGGGATGTCCCCACTTGTCCCTGTAGCACTATGACATGCTTATTCTGGTAATTAAGGGATGCCCCCACTTGTCCCTGTAGCACTATGACATGCTTATTCTGGTAATTAAGGGATGTCCCCACTTGTCCCTGTAGCACTATGACATGCTTATTCTGGTAATTAAGGGATGTCCCCAATTGTCCCTGTAGCACTATGACATGCTTATTCTGGTAATTAAGGGATGTCCCCACTTGTCCCTGTAGCACTATGACATGCTTATTCTGGTAATTAAGGGATGCCCACTTGTCCCTGTAGCACTATGACATGCTTATTCTGGTAATTAAGGGATGTCACCACTTGTCCCTGTAGCACTATGACATAGGTATTCTGGTAATTAAGGAATGCTCCCACTTGTCCCTGTAGCACTATGACATGCTTATTCTAGTAATTAAGGGATGCCCTCACTTGTCCATATAGCACTATGGCATGCTTATTATGGTATCTAAGGGATGTACACACATGTCCCTGTAGTGCTATGACATGCTTATTCTGGTAATTAAGCAATGTTGCCACTTGGCCCTGTAGCACTACAACATGCTTATTCTGGTAATTAAGGGATGTCCCCACTTGTCCCTCTAGCACTATGACATGCTTATTCTGGTAATTAAGGGATGTCCCCACTTGTCCCTGTAGTGCTATGACATGCTTATTCTTGTAATTAAGGGATGCCCCCACTTGCCACTGTAGCACCATGACATGCTTATTCAGGTAATTAAGGGATGCGCCCACTTCTCCCTGTAGCACTATGACATCCTTTTTTTAGTAATTAAGGGATATCCCCACTTGTCCGCGTAGCACTATGACATGTTTATTCTGGTAATTAAGGGATGCCCCTACTTGTCCCTGTACCACTATGACATGCTTATTATGGTAATTAAGGGATGTACCCACATGTCCCTGTAGCACTATGACATGCTTATTCTGGTAATTAAGGGATGTCCCCAATTGCCTCTGTAGCACTATGACATGCTTATTCTGGTAATTAAGGGATGTCCCCACTTGTCACTGTAGCACTATGACATGCTTATTCTGGTAATTAAGGGATGTCCCCACTTGTCCATGTACTACTATGACATGCTCATTAAGGTAATTATGGGATGTGCCACATGTCACTGTAGCGCTATGACCTGCTTATTCTGGTAATTAAGGGATGTCCCCACTTGTCCCTGTAGCACTATGACATGCTTATTCTGCTAAGTAAGGGATGCCCACACTTGTCCCTGTAGCACCACGACCTGCATATTCAGATAATTAAGGGATGTCCCCACTTGTACTTGTAGCACTATGACATCCTTATTCGGGTAATTAAGGGATAGCTCCACTTCTCCCTGTAGCACTAAGAGATGTTGATTCTGGTAAATATGGGATACCCCACTTGTCCCTGTAGCACCATGACATGCTTATTCTGGTAATTATGGGATGTCCCCACTTGTCCCTGTAGCACTATAACATGCTTATTCTGGTAATTAAGGGATGTCCCCACTTGTCCCTGTAGCACTATGACATGCTTATTCTGGTAATTAAGGGATGCCCCCACTTGTCCCTGTAGCACTATGACATGCTTATTCTGGTAATTTAGGGATGTCCCGACTTGCCCTGTAGCACTATGACATGCTTATTCGGGTAATTAAGGAATAGCCACACTTGTCCCTGTACCACTATGACATGTTTCTTCTGGTAATTAAGGGATGACCCCACTTGTCCCTGTAGCACTATGACATGCTTATTTAGGTAATTAAGGGATGTCCCTACTTGTCCTTGAAGCACTATGTCATGCTTATTCTGGAAATTAAGGAATGTCGTCACTTCTTCCTGTAGCACTAAGACATGCTTATTCTGGTAATTAAGGGATGTCCCCAGTTGTCCCTGTAGCACTATGACATCTTTCTTCTTGTAATTAAGGATATCTCCACTTATCCCTGTAGCACTATGACTTGCTTATTCTGGTAATTAAGGTATGCCCCCACTTGTCTATGTTGCACTATGACATGCATATTCTGGAAATTAAGGGATGCCCCCACTTGTCACTATAGCACTATGACATGCTTATTCTGGTAATTAAGGGATGTCCCCACTTGTCCCTGTAGCACTATGACATGCTTATTCTGGTAATTAAGGGATGTCCCCACTTGTCCCTGTAGCACTATGACATGCTTATTCTGGTAATTAAGAGATGCTCCCCCTTCTCCCTGTAGCACTATAACATCCTTTTCTGGGTAATTAAGGGATGTCCCCACTTGTCCCTATAGCCCTATAACATGCTTATTCTGGTAATTAAGGGATGTCCCCACTTGTCCCTGTAGCACTATGACATGCTTATTCTGGTAATTATGGGATGTCCCCACTTGTCTCTGTAGCACTATGACATGCTTATTCTGGTAATTAAGGGATGTACCCAGTTCTCCCTGTAGCACAACGACTTCCTTTTTCTGGTAATTAAGGGATGTACCCACATGTCCCTGTAGCACTGTGACATGCTTCTTCTGGTAATTAAGCAATGTCCCCACTTGGCCCTGAAGCACTATGACATGCTTATTCTGGAAATTAAAGGATGTCCCCAATTGCCTCTGTAGCACTATGACATGCTTATTCTGGTAATTAAGGGATGTCCCCACTTGTCCCTGTAGCACTATGACATGCTTATTCTGGTAATTAAGGGATGCCCCCACTTGTCCCTGTAGCACTATGACATGCTTATTCTGGTAATTAAGGGATGCTCCCACTTGTCCCTGTAGCACTATGACATGCTTATTCTGGTAATTAAGGGATGTCCCCACTTGTCCATATAGCACTGTGACATGCTTATTCTGCTATATAAGGGATGACCCCACATGTCCCTGTAGCTCTATGACATGCTTATTCTGGTAATTAAGGGATGTCCCCACCTGCCCTGTAGCACTGCTACATGCTTATTCGGATAATTAAGGAATGCACCCACTTGTCTCTGTAGCACTATGACATGCTTATTCTGGTAACTAAGTGATGCCCCCACTTGTCCCTCTAGCACCATTACATGCTTATTCTGGTAAGTAAGGTATGTCCCCACTTGTCTCTCTAGCACCATTACATGCTTATTCTGGTAATTAAGGGATGTCCCCACTTGCCCTGTAGCACTATGACATGTTTAATCTGGCAATTAAGAGATGCCCAACTTTTTTCCTGTAGCACTATGAAATGCTTATTCTGGTAATTAAGGTATGTCCCCACTTTTCCCTGTACACTAACACATGCTTATTCTGGTAATTAAGGGATGTCCCCACTTATTGCTGTAGCACTATGACATGCTTATTCTGGTAATTAAGGGATGTCCCCAAGTGTCCCTGTAGCACTATGACATGCTTATTCTGGTAATTAAGGGATGTCCCCACTTGTCCCTGTAGCACTATGACATGCTTATTCTGGTAATTAAGGGATGTCCCCACTTGTCCCTGTAGCACTATGACATGCTTATTCTGGTAATTAAGGGATGTCCCCACTTGTCCCTGTAGCACTATGACATGCTTATTCTGGTAATTAAGGGATGCCCCCACTTGTCCCTGTAGCACAACAACATTCTTATTCTGGTAATTAAAGGATGTCCCCACATGTCCCTGTAGCAGTATGACATGTTTATTCTGGTAATTAAGAGATATCCCCACTTGTCCCTGTAGCACTATGACATGCTTATTCTGAGAATTAAGGGATGTCCCCACTTCTGTCTGTAGCACTATGACATGCTTATTCTGGTAATTATGGGGTGCCCCCACTTGTCCCTGTAGCACTATGACATGCTTATTCTGGTAATTAAGGGATGTCCCCACTTGTCCCTGTAGCACTATGACATGCTTATTCTGGTAAGGAAGGGATGTCCCACTTTTCCCTGTAGCAGTATGACATCCTTATTCTGGTAATTAAGGGATGCCCCCACTTGCCACTGTAGCACTACAACATGCTTATTCGGGTAATAAAGGGATGTCCCCACATCTACCGGTAGCACTATGACATCCTTTTTTGGGTAATTAAGGGATGTCCCCACTTGTTCGTGTAGCACTATGACTTGCTTATTCTGGTAATTAAGGGATGTCCCCACTTGCCCCTGTAGCGCTATAACATGCTTATTCATGCAGTTAATGGATGTCCCCACTTCTCCCTGTAGCACTATGACATGCTTATTCAGGTAATTAAGGGATGTCCCCACATTTCCCTGTAGCACTATGACATGCTTATTCTACAAGTTAAGGGATGTCCCCACTTTTCCCTGTAGCAGTATGACATCCTTATTCTGGTAATTAAGGGATGTCCCAACATGTCCCTGTAGCGCTATGACATGCTTATTCTGATAATTAAGGGATGCCCCCACTTCTCCCTTTAGCACTATGACATGCTTATTCTGGTAATTAAGGGATGTCCCCACGTGTCCCTGTAGCACTATGACATGCTTATTATGGTAATTAAGGGATGCCCCAATTGTCCCTGTAGCACTATGACATGCTTATTCTGGTAATTCAAGGATGCCCTCACTTGTCAGTATAGCACTATGACATGCTTATTCTGTTAATTATGACATGCTTAGTCTGGTAATTAAGGGATGCCCACATTTGTCGCTGTAGCACTATGACATGCTTATTCTGGTAATTAAGGGTTGGCTCCACTTGTCCCTGTACCACTACAACATGCTTATTATGGTATCTAAGGGATGTACACACATGTCCCTGTAGCACTATGACATGCTTATTCAGGTAATTAAGGGATGTCCCCACTAGTCCCTGTAGCACTACTACATGCTTATTCTGGTAATTAAAGGATGTCCCCACATGTCCCTGAAGCTGAATGACCTGTTTATTCTGGTAGTTAAGAGATATCCCCACTTGCCCCTGTACCACTATGACATTCATGATCTGGTAATTAAGGGATGTCCCCACTTGTCCCTGTAGCACTATAACATGCTTATTCATATACTTAATGGATGTCCCCACTTTTCCCTGTAGCACTATGACATACTTATTCGGGTAATTAAAGGATGTCCCCTCTAGTCCCCGTAGCACTAAGACATGCTTATTCTGGTAATTAAGAGATGTTCCACTTGTCCCTGTAGCACTATGACCTGCTTATTCTGGTAATTAAGGGATGTCCCCACTTGTCCCTGAAGCACTATGACATGCTTATTATGGTAATTAATGGAGGCCCCCACCTGTCCCTGTACCACTACAACATGCTTATTATGGTAATTAAAGGATGTCCCCAGTTGTCCCTGTAGCACTATGACATGCTTATTCAGATAATTAAGGGATGGCCCCACTTGTCCCTAAAGCACTATGACATCCTTATTCAGGTAATTAAGGGATGCCCCCACTTGTCCCTGTAGCACAACAACATTCTTATTCTGGTAATTAAAAGATGTCCCCACTTGTCCCTGTAGCAGTATGACATGCTTATTCTGGTAATTAAGCGATGTCCCCAGTTGGCCCTATAGCACAATGACATGCTTATTCTGAGAATTAAGGGATGTCCCCACTTCTGTCTGTAGCACTATGACATGCTTATTCTGGTAATTATGGGATACCCCACTTGTCCCTGTAGCACCATGACATGCTTATTCTGGTAATTAAGGGATGTCCCCACTTGTCCCTGTAGCACTATGACATGCTTATTCTGGTAATTAAGGGATGTCCCCACTTGTCCCTGTAGCACTATGACATGCTTATTCTGGTAATTAAGGGATGCACTCACTTGTCCCTGTAGCACTATGACATGCTTATTCTGGTAATTAAGGGATGTCCCCACTTGTCCCTGTAGCACTATGACATGCTTATTCAGGTAATTAAGGGATGTCCCCTCTTGTCCCTATAGCACTATGACATACTTATTCTGGTAATTAAGGGATGTCCCCACTTGTCCCTGTAGCACTATGACATCCTTATTCTAGTAATTAAGGGGTGTCCCCTTTGTTCCTTTAGCACTATGACATGCTTCCTCCGGTAATTAAGGGATGACCCCAGTTGTCCCTGTAGCACTATGACATGCTTATTCTGATAATTAAGGGATGACCCCAGTTGTCCCTGTAGCACTATGACATGCTTATTCTGATAATTAAGGGATGACCCCACTTGTCCCTGTAGCACTATGACATGCTTATTCTGGTAATTATGGGATGTCCCCACTTGTCCCTGTAGCACTATGACATGCTTATTCTGGTAATTATGGGATGTCCCCACTTGTCTCTGTAGCACTATGACATGCTTATTTGGGTAATTAAGGGATGCCCCCACTTGTTTCTGTAGCACTATGACATGCTTATTCTGGTAATTAAGGGATGCCCCCACGTATCCCTGTAGCACTATGACATGCTTATTCTGGTAATTAAGGGATGTCCCCACTTGTCCCTGTAGCACTATGACATGCTTATTCTAGTAATTAAGGGATATCCCCACTTGTCACTGTAGCACTATGACCTGCTTATTCTGGTAATTAAGGGATGTCCCCAAATGTCCCTGTAGCAGTATGACATGCTTATTCTGGTAATTAAGGGATGTACCCACTTGTCCCTATACCACTATGACATGCTTATTTTGGTAATTAAGGGATGTTCCCACTTTTCTCTATAGCACTATGACATGTTTATTCTGGTAATTAAGGGATGTCCCCACTTGTCCCTGAAGCACTATGACATGCTTATTCAGGTAATTAAGGGATGTCCCCACCTGTCCCTGAACTATTATGACATGCTTATTCTGGTAATTAATGGAGGCCCCCACCTGTCCCTGTACCACTATGACATGCTTGTTATGGTAATTAAGGGATGACCCCAGTTGTCCCTGTAGCACTATGACATGCTTATTCAGATAATTAAGGGATGGCCCCACTTGTCCCTAAAGCACTATGACATCCTTATTCAGGTAATTAAGGGATGTCCCCACTTGTCCCTGTAGCACTATAACATGCTTAGTCTGGTAATTAAGGGATGCCCACATTTGTCGCTGTAGCACTATGACATGCCTATTCAGGTAATTAAGGGATACCCCCACTTGTCACTATAGCACAGACATGCTTATTCTAGTAATTAAGGGATGTCCCAACATGTCCTTGTAGCAAATATGACATACCTACTCTGGAAATTAAGGGATGCCCCTACTTGTCCCTGTAGCACTACTACATGCTTATTTAGGTAATTAGGGGATGTCCACTTGTGCATGTAGCACTATGACATGCTTCTTCTGGTAATTAAGGGATGTCCCCACTTATGCGTGGCACTATCACATGCTTATTCTGGTAACAAAGGGATGTCCCGACAGTTCCCTGTACCACTATGACATGTTTATTCTGGTAATTAAGGGATGTCCCCACTTGTCCCTGTAGCACTATGACATGCTTATTCTGGTAATTAAGGGATGTCCCCACTTGTCCCTGTAGTACTATGACATACTTATTCTAGTAATTAAGGGATGTCCCCACTTGTCCCTGTAGCACTATGACATGCTTATTCTGGTAATTAAGGGATGTCCCCACTTGTCACTGTAGCACTATGAGATGCTTATTCTGGTAAGAAAGGGGTGTCCCCACTTGTTCCTGTAGCACTATGACATGCTTATTCTGGTAATTAAGGGATGTCCCCACTTTTCCCTGTAGCACTATGACATCCTTATTCGGGTAAGTAAGGGATGTCCCCACTTGTCCCTGTCACACTATGACATGCTTATTCGGGTAATTAACGGATGTCCCGTTGTCCCTGTAGCACTATGACATGCTTATTCTGGTAATTAAGGGATGTCCCCACTTTTCCCTGTAGCACTATGAGATGCTTATTCTGGTAATTAAGGGATGTCCCCACTTGTCCCTGTAGCACTATGACATGCTTATTCTGGTAATTAAGGGATGTCCCCACTTGTCACTGTAGCACTATGACATGCTTATTCTGGTAATTAAGGGATGTCCCCACTTGTCCCTGTAGTGCTATGACATGCTTATTCTGGTAATTAAGGGATGTCTCCACTTGTCCCTGTAGCACTATGACATGCTTATTCTGGTAATTAAGGGATGCCCCCACTTGTCCCTGTAGCACTATGACATGCTTATTCTGGTAATTAAGGGATGTCCCCACTTGTCCCTGTAGCACTATGACATGCTTATTCTGGTAATTAAGGGATGACCCCACTTGTCCCTGTAGCACTATGACATGCTTATTCTGGTAATTAAGGGATGTCCCCACTTGTCCCTGAAGCACTATGACATGCTTATTCTGGTAATTATGGGATGTCCCCACTTGTTTCTGTAGCACTATGACATGCTTATTCTGGTAATTAAGGGATGCCCCCACTTGTCCCTCTAGCACCATTACATGCTTATTCTGGTAATTAAGGGATGTCCCCACTTGTCCCTGTAGCACTATGACATGCTTATTCTTGTAATTAAGGGATGCCCCCACTTTCCACTGTAGCAGTACGACATGCTTATTTGGGTAATTAAGGGATGTCCCTATCTTTACATGTAGCACAATGACGTGGTTATTCTGGTAATTAAGGGATGTCCCCACTTGCCCCTGTAGCACTATGACATGCTTATTCTGGTAATTAAGGGATGTCCCATTTGTCCCTGTAGCACTATGACATGACATGCTTATTTAGGTAATTAGGGGATGTCCACTTGTGCATGTAGCACTATGACATGCTTTTCTGGTAATTAAGCGATGTCCCCACTTGTCCATTTTGCACTATGACATGCTTATACTGGTAATTAAGTGATGCCCCCACTTGTCCCTATAGCACTATGACATGCTTATTCTGGTAATTAAGGGATGTCCCCACTTGTCCCTGTAGCACTATGACATGCTTATTCTAGTAATTAAGGATGTCCCCACTTGTCCCCGTAGCACTATGACATGCTTAGTCTGGTAATTAAGGGATGACCCCACTTGTCCCTGTAGCACTATGACATGCTTATTCTGGTAATTAAGGGATGCTCCCAGTTGTCCCTGTAGCACTACAACATGCTTATTCTGGTAATTAAGGGATGTCCCCACTTGTCCCTGTAGCACTATGACATGCTTATTCTGGTAATTAAGGGATGTCCCCACTTGTCCCTGTATTGCTATGACATGCTTATTTTTGTAATTAAGGGATGCCCCCACTTGCCACTGTAGCACTACAACATGCTTATTCGGGTAATAAAGGGATGACCCCAGTTGTCCCTGCAGCACTATGACATGCTTATTCTGATAATTAAGGGATGATCCCACTTGTCCCTATAGCACTATGACATCCTTATTTGGGTAGTTAAGGGATGACCCCACTTATCCCTGTAGCACTATGACATGCTTATTCTGGTAATTAAGGGATGTCCCCACTTGTCCCTGTAGCACTATGACATGCTTATTCTGGTAATTAAGGGATGTCCCCACTTGTCTCTGTAGCATTATGACATGCTTATTCAGGTAATTAAGGGATGTCCCCACATGTCCCTGTAGCACTATGACATGCTTATTCTGGTAATTAAGGGATGTCCCCACTTGTCCCTGTAGCACCATGACATGCTTATTCTGGTAATTAAGGGATGTCCCCACTTGTCCCTGTAGCACTATAACATGCTTATTCTGGTAATTAAAGGATGTCACCAATTGTCACTGTAGCACTATGACATGCTTATTCTGGTAATTAAGGGATGTCCCCACTTGTCCCTGTAGCACTATGACATGCTTATTCTGGTAATTAAGGGATGTCCCCACTTGTCTCTGTAGCACTATGACATGCTTATTTGGGTAACTAAGGGATGCCCCCACTTGTTTCTGTAGCACTATGACATGCTTATTTTGGTAATTAGGGGATGTCCCACTTGCCCCTGTAGCACTATGACATGCTTATTTTAGTAATTAAGGGATGCCCCCACTTGTTTCTGTAGCACTATGACATGCTTATTTTGGTAATTAAGGGATGCCCCCTCTTGTCCCTCCAGCACTATGAAATTGTTATTTCTGGTAATTAAGGGATATCCCCAATTGCCCCTGTAGCACAATGACATATTTATTCTTGCTACTTTAGGGATGTCCCCAATTGTCACTGTAGCACTATGACATGCTTTTCTGGTAGTTAAGGGATGTCCCCACTTGTCCTTTTAGCTCTATAATATGATTATTCTGGTAATTAAGGGATGCCTCCACTTGTCTCTTTAGCACTATGACATACTTATTGTGGTAATTAAGGGATTCACCCACTTCTCCCTGTAGCACAACAACATGCTTATTCTGGTAATTAAGGGTTGGCTCCACTTGTCCCTGTACCACTACAACATGCTTATTATGGCAATTAAGGGATGCCCAACTTTTTTCCTGTAGCACTATGAAATGCTTATTCTGGTAATTAAGGGATGCCCCACATGTCCCTGTAGTGCTATGACATGCTTATTCTGGTAATTAAGCAATGTTGCCACTTGTCCCTGTAGCACTACAACATGCTTATTCTGGTAATTAAAGGATGTCCCCACATGTCCCTGTAGCACTATGACATGTTTATTCTGGTAATTAAGGGATGTCCCCACTTGTCCCTGTAGCACTATGACATGCTTATTCTAGTAATTAAGGGGTGTCCCCTTTGTTCCTTTAGCACTATGACATGCTTCCTCTGGTAATTAAGGGATGACCCCACTTGTCCCTATAGCACTATGACATGCTTATTCTGGTAATTAAGGGATGTCTCCACTTGTCCCTGTAGCACTATGACATGCTTATTCTAGTAATTAAGGGGTGTCCCCTTTGTTCCTTTAGCACTATGACATGCTTCCTCCGGTAATTAAGGGATGCCCCCACTTGTCCCTGTAGCACTATGACATGCTTATTCTGGTAATTTAGGGATGTCCCACTTGTCCCTGTAGCACTATGACATGCTTATTCTGGTAATTAAGGGATGTCCCCACTTGTCCCTGTAGCACTAAGACATGCTTATTCTGGTAATTAAGGGATGTCCCCACTTGTCCCTGTAGCACTATGACATGCTTATTCTGGTAATTAAGGGATGTCCCCACTTGTCTCTGTAGCACTATGACATGCTTATTCTGGTAATTATGGGATGTCCCCCATAGCCCCTGTAGCACCTTGACTTGTTTATTCTGGTAATTAATTGATGCCCCCACTTGTCCCTGTAGCACTATGACATGCTTATTCTGGTAATTAAGGGATGTCCCCACTTGTCCCTGTAGCAGTATGACATGCTTATTCTGGTAATAAAAAGGATGTCCCCACTTGTCCCTGTAGTACTATGACATGCTTATTCTGGTAATTAAGGGATGCCCCCACTTGCCCCTGTAGCACTATGACATGCTTATTCTGGTAATTAAGGGATGTCCCCACTTGCCCTGTAGCACTATGACATGCTTATTCAGGTAATTAAGGGATGTCCCCTCTTGTCCCTATAGCACTACGGCATTCTTATTTTGGTAATTAAGCGATGCCCCCACTTTTACCTGTAGCACTATGAACAGCTTATTCTTGTAATTAAGGGATGTGGCCGCCTGTCCCTGTAGCACTGCGACATGCTTATTCTAGTAATTAAGGGGTGCCCTCACTTGTTCCTGTAGCACTATGACATGCTTCATCCGGTAATTACAGGATGCCCTCACTTGTCCCTATAGCACTATGACATGCTTACTCTGGTAATTAAGGGATGACCCCACTTGTCCCTGTAGCACTATGACATGCTTATTCTGGTAATTAAGGGATGACCCCACTTGTCCCTGTAGCACTATGACATGCTTATACTGGTAATTAAGGGATGTCCCCACTTGTCCCTGTAGCACTATGACATGCTTATTCTGGTAATTAAGGGATGTCCCCACTTGTCCCTGTAGCACTATGACATGCTTATTCTGGTAATTAAGGGATGCCCCCACTTGTCCCTGTAGCACTATGACATGCTTATTCTGGTAATTAAGGGATGTCCCCACTTGTCCCTGTAGCACTATGACATGCTTATTCGGATAATTAAGGGATGCTCCCACTTGTCCCTGTAGCACTATGACATGCTTATTCTGGTAATTATGGGATGTCCCCACTTGTCCCTGTAGCACTATGACATGCTTATTCTGGTAATTAAGGGTTGTCCGCACTTCTCCCTGTAGCAGTATGACATGCTTATTCTGGTAATAAAAAGGATGTCCCCACGTGTCCCTGTAGTACTATGACATGCTTATTCTAGTAACTAAGTGATGTCCCTCCTTGGACCTGTAGCACTATGACATGCTTATTCTGGTAATTAAGGGATGTCCCCACTTGTCTCTGTAGCACTATGACATGCTTATTCTGGTAATTAAGGGATGTCCCCACTTGTCCCTGTAGCACTATGACATGCTTATTCTGGTAATTAAGGGATGTCCCCACTTGTCTCTGTAGCACTATGACATGCTTATTCTGGTAATTAAGGGATGTCCCCACTTGTCCCTGTAGCACTATGACATGCTTATTCTGGTAATTAAGGGATGCCCCCACTTGTCCCTGTAGCACTATGACATGCTTATTCTGGTAATTATAGGATGTCCCCACTTGTCTCTGTAGCACTGCAACATGCATATACATGTCATTAAGGGATGCCACCACTTGTCGCTACAGCACTGACATGCTTATTCTGGTAATTAAGGAATGCCCCCAATTGTCCCTTTAGCACCATGACATGCTTATTCTGGTAATTAAGGGATGCACCCACTTGTCCATGTAGCACTAACATATGCTTATTATGGTAATTAAGGGATGTTCCCACTTGTCCCTGTGCCACTATGACATGCTTATTCTAGTAATTAAGGGATATCCCCACTTGTCACTGTAGCACTATGACATGCTTATTCTGGTAATTAAGGGATGTCCCCACTTGTCCCTGTAGCACTATGACATGCTTATTCTGGTAATTAAGGGATGCCCCCACTTGTCCCTGTAGCACCATGACATGCTTATTCTGGTAATTAAGGGATGTCCCACTTGTCCCTGTAGCACTATGACATGTTTATTCTGGTAATACAGGGATGTCCCTAATTGTCACTGTAGCACTATGGCATGTTTTTCTGGTAATTAAGCGATGCTCCCACTTGTCCCTTTAGCACTATGACATGCTTATACTGGTAATTAAGAGATGCCCCCACTTGTCACTATAGCACTATGACATGCTTATTCTGGTAATTAAGGGATGTCCTGATTTGTCCCTGTAGCACTATGACATACCTATTCAGGTAATTAAGGGATGCCCCCATTTGTTCTTCTAGCATTATACCAATCTTCTTCTGGTAATTAAGGGATCCCAGCCATTTGTCCATATAGCTGTGACATACTTATTCTGCAAATTAAGGGATGACCCCACTTGTCCCAGTAGCACCATGACATGCTTATTCTGGTAATTAAGGGATGTCATGACTTGTACCTGTAGCACTATGGAATACTTATTCTGATAATTAAGGGATGTCTCCCACATGTCCCTGTAGCACTGTGACATACTAATTCTGGTAATTAAGGGATGTCCCCATTTGTTCCTCTAGCACTGTGGCATGCTTTTCTGGTAATTAAGGGATGCCCCCAACTTGTCCATATAGCTATGATATGCATATTCTGCTAATTAAGGGATGACCTCACTTGTCCCTGTAGCACCATGACATGGTTATTCTGGTAATTAAGGGATGTCACCACTTGTACCTGTAGCACTATGACATACTTATTCTGGTAATTAAGGGATGTCACCACTTGTCCCTGTACCACTATGACATGCTTATTCTGGTAATGTAGGTACGTCCCCACTTGCCCTGTAGCATGATGACATGCTTATTCGGGATATGAAGGGAATCTCCCACTTGCCCTTGTAGCACTGTGACATGTTTATTCTTGAAATTACGGGATGTCCCCATTTGTCAATGTAGCACTATGACTTGCTTTTTCTGGTAATTAAGGGATGTGCCGACTTGAACCTTTAGCACTATGCATGCTTATTGGGGTAATTAAGGGATGCTCCAACTTGTCCCCTGTAGAACTATGACATACTTATTCTGGTAACTAAGGGATGCCCCCATTTGTCCCTGTAGTACTATGTGATGCTTCTTCTGGTAATTAAGGGATGCCCGCAATTGTCACTATAGAGCTATGACATGCTTATTCTGGTAATAAAGGGATGCTCCATTTGTCTTTGTAGCACTATGACATGCCTACTCAGGTAATTAAGGGATGTCCCACTTGTAGGTATAGCACTGAGATGCTTATTCTGGTAATTAAGGAATGCCCAAACTTGTCCATTTAGCACAATGACATCCCTACTCAGGTAATTAAGGGATGCCCCACTTGACGCTATAGCACTGACATGCTTATTCAGGTAATTAAGGAATGCCCCCAGTGGTCCCTGTAGCACTATAACATCCTTATTCTGGTAATTAAAGGATTATTATGGTAATTATGGGATTTCCCACTTGTCACTGTACCACTATGACATGCTTATTCTAGTAAGTAAGGGATGCCCGCACTTGTCCCTGTAGCACCATGACATGCTTATTCTGGTAATTTAGGGATGTCCCCACTTGCCATGTAGGACTATGACATGCTTATTCCAGTAATTAAGGTATGCCCCCACTTGTCCCTGTAGCACCATGACATGCGTATTCTGGTAATTAAGGAATGTCCCCAATTGCCTCTGTAGCACCTTGACATGTTTATTCTGGTAATACAAAGATGTCCCTAATTGTCATAGCTCTATAGTGACAATTGCGGGTAATTAAAGGATACACAGCTATGTTACAACTGTCTCATGTACACAGACAACCCTCTCCTCCTCCAAACAGGTTCAAATATATGTGAGAGATGCAACTATTTAGCCAAACTGGAGGCTGAGCTCTCTCATCTCAAAACTGGTGTAACCAGTCAGGAGGAGAAGGTAACCTCACACAACACAATTCCAGTATCACATAGTCCCACCACATCAGCGAACCAAACACATAAATACACAAAAACATACTCGGAGGCTCTAAATAAAAATCTACCTAAGCAACAGAGACCTCCAAAGCAGACATCCAAGCAAACGCTACCTCAAAACAAAACACACACAACACATAACCCACAAAGTCAGTGTGCAAAGCAGCCACAGCCCTTAAGGCTGAATAACACACCTGATACTCTTGTTATAGGTGACTCTATTGTCAGACACACTGACGTCCCACTCACCAGGCTGAACAAAGAGAAGGTCACAGTGAACTGCCTGTCGGGCGCTAGGATCCGCCGCATAACGCAAGCACTCTGGTCACTCCAAAGCAAATACAAATATGACTCAGTCATTGTACATGCTGGTGTGAATGACCTGAGATGTACCTCCCTGGACTACATGAAAAGAGACATAGAGGAGCTCTCTGATCATGTAGCCCAGGCTGGTATGACCCTGACCTTGAGCAGCATCTTACCCTCACCTAGAATGATGCCACAGTACAAAGACAAAATGATCGATTTTAACAATTGGCTAAAATTTTGGTGTCATTCAAAGGGGATCCAGTGTCTGTCAGCCTGGGATGACATGCTCGACAAGCCACGTTGCTTCACTAGGGATGGCTTGCACCTGTCACCACTGGGCTTTAGGATATTGGCAAAGGCTCTTGCCACCCCCATAGTGCCTTTTTTAGGCAAGGCTCAAAAGTCAAACCCACCCCCATAGACAGCACAAGGAACAAGAAACTAAGGGTAATCCTGCTAAACGCCAGAAGTCTTAACCTCAAGATGCACGCACTCGAAGCTCTCCTCAGTATGGAGAACATTGATATCTGTGAAGTGACAGAAACCTGGTTCAAGGCTCCAGAGAGCACCCCAGCACTACCAGGCTATACCTCATATCATGCTTTTCGGCCCCAAAACCTGGACCGAACCACAAAAGGAGGGGGAGTTTCCATATTTATCAAGGATATCCACACCTCCAGGTTAGTGGCATTGCACGGGTATCGGAGACCATCCATGTGCAACTAACAGTGGGCAAGACTGCTTTTCAGTTTATAGCATCCTACAGACCACCCTCTCAAAGGCAGGAATCCCATCTCGCTTTCCTGAAAACATTGGAGAACATGAAGATCTCTCTGAACACCATTATATTGGGCAACTTCAACTACCCAAACATTGACTGGAAGCTCTACTCAAGCCCCAGCACCTTAGCCCAAAGATTCCTGGAAATTATAAACTCAAATGCTATGGAACAACTAGTCACCACTCCCACAAGAGAGGACAACATACTAGACCTGATCATTACCAACATGGGGACTCTATGCTCCACACCAGAAGTATATCCCTCATTGGTAAGATCAGACCATAAATTAATTTCACTGGATGTCCACATCCCGACCCCACCCCCATCCCAGAAAACCACAGTGAAAAACTTCTCAAAAGCGAACTTCTCACTTCTCAAAACCGAAGTGGAATCCTTCAAGGCCCCAGGGCCAGTGGAAACTACAGCCCAAACTGCAGACTCCTATATAAATGCATTCTACGGACATCTCCAGGAATGCATGGATCATGCTATCCCAAACAAAACCAAGACCCAATCATCCAAAGGCAGGCGTCCAGTCTGGTGGACCCTGCCATAAATAAACTGTACAACAGAAGGAGGAAGCTACTACATGATAGAGCAAAATCCTAATAGGAAGGCATCTCTGATCAGTACTAGCAAAAATTACGATCCCTCATAAAATCCTCCAAGGCCAGCTTCAAGAGAAAAATTGCACAGGACACCAAAGACAATCATAAGGCTTTTTTCAGTTATGTTAGAAACCTGGGATGCAACTCCCAGACTTGTTCTGAGTTGATTCTAAACGACAAAAAATACACTAAACCCACAGACATCGCCAGTATCCTGGCAGACAGGTTCAGTGCAAACTTCTCCCAAAAGAGCAAATATCTATCCCGGCAGAGGGCTGCCTCCCAAACATCTCAGATGCTCAGGTGAAGGCTGCCCTCCAAAGCAAAAACACTGCTTCCATGGGACCAGATGGCATCCCAGGTTGCGTCCTACATGAACTACAAGAGGAACTAATCCCTCAAATAAAACAGCTATACAATCTCAGCCTCACTACAGGATCTGTGCCCACAGAATGGCGTACAGCAACAGTGGTCCCACTCCACAAAGGTGGAGCATCTACGGACCCTGGAAACTATCGCCCCATAAGCCTGACTAGCTTAGTCTGCAAGGCTATGGAGAGGATCATCATGGAGCTCATAAACAAAGACATTGGGGACCTACAGACACTAGATCCTACCCAGTTCGGCTTTGTCAAGGGCAGATCCTGCCTTTTGAACCTGGTTGTCTTCTTTGAAACAGTCACCAAAGCCATAGATGAAGGGAAGGTAGTCCACACAGCCTATCTGGACATTGCAAAGGCATTTAACACAATACCCCACTCGGGCATCATAGATAAGCTATCCATCTTAAATATAAACCCCTATGTCACAAGATGGGTCGCAAACTGGGTCAAAGACAAAACCCACAGAGTGAGAGTTGCTGGAGCCATGTCAGACTCGAAACCGGTCACAAGTGGCGTCCCACAGGGTTCTGTCCTGGGACCACTCTTGTTCGGTATATACTTTTCCAAGGTACAGGCAAACGTGGGAGGACTATGGCTCACCAAGTTCGCAGACAACTGCAAACTGGGCCCCATAATCAACTCTCCAGCTGACACAAACATCCTTCAAAAAGGTCTCACAGAGACAGATAACTGGTGCCAGCCATGGTTTAAAAGCCAAATGCCAAAAATGTATAGTCATACCCTTTGGCAAAAACAATGCCCACAAATTACCACATAGGCGGAAACCCATTAAGTACAGAGAAAGTTATTAGGACCTGGGGACCCAAGTTGATAGCAATCTCTCCTTTGAAAACCACATTGCCAAAGTGGTTAGAAAGACCTTCTACATAGCCCACCTCATCACGAAGGGTTTCACATCTAGATCAAGAGGTAATCGTGTTCTTTATTCATCCCTCATCAGGCCCATCATAGAATACAATGCCCCTTTTGGGATGTACCTTACCTGACACCTGCAGCAATTAGAAAGACCCCAAAAGTATCTCACCAAGAGGATCAAGGGTCTCAAACAGATGCCATATACTGCTCGGTTAAAAACTCCAGCTCTACTCAGTTGCATGCCGCCTACTTGGTGATCTATGCCTGACATACAAAGCTATGTCAAATCCAGAATTAATGGACATGCTCCACCTCAGTAAATCTAAATCCCTTAGAGCCACACGCTCGAGGGACTTGAACCTCAGCACAGAAATAAATAGAACTTGCTGGAGGGACAGGTTCTTAACCCAGAGGCTCCCTTCACTCTGGAATAGAATTCCAGTTCATGTGAGGCAGAGCACCTCACTGAATCTCTTCAAGAAGAATCTCGATAAGTGGATGGGGGATCGTAGGTTTGTCCCAGGGATTACTCCCGTGTCACTATTAGACAGAGGCACAGTAAACTAAACCTTAAAAAAGGGCACAGTATACTCAAATCAAGGGGTGGCGTAAGCCATACAGAATCGGACTATGCTTATAATTGCCTCAGGGCAGATAGCCTAGTATGAACCTATGAACCTATACTCAAATGTCCATGTAGCACTATGACATGCTTATTCTGGTAATTAAAGGATGCACTCAAATGTCCCAATT